>NW_027210763.1:287500-315000 GCF_029030835.1 Brachyistius frenatus
AAAAAAAAATCACATTGATTTGCAGACGTTTCCGACCAAATCCAAACTTTTACCTGAAGAAGTTGACGAGGCAGCGCAGGTTTGTTTCCGGGCTGACGGCCTCCCCGTCGTCCGAGACGCCGTCCGCGGAGTCGGCCGCCATCGCGCCGCTCACCGTGTTCGCCTTCGAGGAGGCGAAGGACGAGGAGGCGAAGGACGAGGAGGCGGAGGGAGTTTTGGACCGACAGCCGCCGCCCCCCCGCCCCTCTCTGTCCCTCTGCCGCTCCCTCTCTCTCGCCCTGTCGGGCGACTCCTCCTTCCTCTCCAGGGAGTACTGTCTCTTTGTGTCCCGAGTCTCGCTCTCGGATAAGCGCCGCTTGTGCGTTGGCCGCGTGCCGTTGAGCAGGACGGCCTCATGGCCCGGACCTATCCCGCCTCCCGCTTTGCCGGCGGCGGTGCCTCTCTCCTCGAAGCTGGTGTCCAGGATGCGGATGGAGAGCTCCGTCACCGGGGTGCTGCTCTGCGAGCGGTCCTGGTCCACCTCCGCCATGCCGGGATGCAGCGCCGCGTTCAGCTGCGCCTGGAAGAGGAAACACAGACGGCGGCCGACTCGGTCAGGAAAGTACCGAGAGAAACTTCCCTCAAACCTGAAACTCTCGGCGCGGTCGCAGTTCAGACTGGACTTCCCTGCACGTCCGACATTTACGAAAATATTCACAATTTAGGATCTTAAAAAAAAAAAAAAAATCTAATTTGGACATTTACGCTTGAAAAGTGACTTTGAAATGTCACCAAATTGCTGCCTATCAATGTGCTGTTGGTTCTCAGATTATATGACTGATTGTCACAGCGTTGGAAGTTTGAAACGTTTCCCACAGGATGTTTAATATGCAAAAAGCAAGAGTTTCTGTCACAGCTTCATACGTTGGTACAAAACTGCCTCAACACCCTTTCAAAGTACGATTTCCTTTATTATTCAAAACAGTACGGGGGTGACATTTCCCTTATTCACATCACAATATGTATATCTCTATTTTAGTATGAGTCATTACGTTTTAGTTGCAAAACTACAGCATCCTTATTCAACCTAGAACGTGTACTTTTTGGAGGATGAGCTGTTACAGTAAAAACACACCTTCCTGTTTGCCACATCGGCTCTCATTAAAATCTCATTAAGATCAACTCGGTTATTCCAGTCACACGTTTCATGAAGCTTGATTTTAAATCTCCAAACCTGTGCTTGTAATTGTTTTATATAAACTGTACTTTACTCCGTTTTTATCTACATAACTTACATTTTAACGCTTATTTTATCGTTTTTGTTGATTTTAATTCATTTTTTCAGGTTAAATCTTCCTCCGTCTGACAGTTAAAATCTTATCTCTGTCAACATTGTCTTGTTGCTGTGACCTCGATGATTTCTCGAGTACAACTAAAAGGTTGAATAACTGAAATTTGAAGCGTAACGAAGCTTCAGGACAACCATTTACAAATCTCAAAAGCCGGTTTAAAAAAACCCAACCAAAACTCATCATACAGTAGTAGTAAAGGTTACAGTCCCACAGCAGACTCTATTTACTATTTTGTGGATTTAGAGTTTCTGCTGCTCTGTTGTGAATCCCGTTGAATGAAGACTGACCAGAGGAGACGTGTTTGTGCCGGAGGGGCTGTGAACGAGTCCCAGCAGCTCCTCCTTCAGGCCGCTGGGCAGCAGCAGCAGCTCCATCGTATACTTGTCGTCCCGCTGCTCCACGAAGGACTTGAACGCTCGCTTCACCATCGGCTCTCGGTCGCTCGGCAGACTTCGCTTCTCCTGGACACACACACACACACACACACACACACACACACACACACACACACACACACACACACACACACACACAGTACATCTTCAGTATAGTAATTAAGGAGCGCAAAATCGACTATTCATCCCAAGAAGTTCCATCTTCAATCATGAAATCACATTTTAGGAGCAAAAAAACCCCAAAACAGCACGTTTCTACGTCACAAAATACTTAAAATAATCGTCAAATTGCTGCCATTTAAATTTGCTTCTGATTGTGTGATATATTATACGTACAGAAGAATAAACCTCTCTGTTCCTTCGTCGCTGTACCGTTAAAAATTATGACTGATGATGACGTTTTTTTTTTTTTTTTGGGACTCTTACCTGGAATAGCGCCACAAACTGCTGAACTCTGGTCTGGGCCATCACCACCGGTTCGGCCCGACCCAACAGCCTCAGGCGGCCCGGCTCGGGCACCAGGACCTCGGCGCTCGTGTCCCGTATGAGCCGGTCCAGGAAGAGGCCCCGGGCCCCGGCGAAGATGCAGTGAATGTCCGCTGGGTAGCGCTCCTCTTTCTGCAGTTCTGGGTCACACAGTCCTCGAACGTATTCCTGCACCACGAGGAAAAGATCATTAAATAAACAACTCTAAGCTGGACGAATACAAAGTGAGAAAAAAAAAGCACTGAAAACAAATGTAATGCTCAACAAACGCACAAGGACACAATCTCCAAACAAACTCGCTACAGAAGCCGAACAGTTCGGTCCTGTTCCTTTTTAGAGCACCAAATAATTACTGAAAACCATATTGATCAGAAAAATTAGCACTTGAACAACAAGATAAGAAGTTCTTAATATATGACAGAAACCAGATTTGGTAAAAAATAAAAATAAATCGTAGACTGTATATAAAATTGTTCATAGCTTCCAGGTCTGAAAAGCGAGGCCACTGTGGAAGTGTCTTCAGCTGCAATACCACCGAGTGCCACTAGAGGTCGGCTCCAAAAAGCCTCCGGCTCCATAGACTCCCATTCAACTTCTCTCATCAAATCCAAAGTGAATAAAATGTGTCCATCAGTTATCTCGGTGTTGTTAGCTAAAGTCACTCCTTCTTATTAGTTTTCTGGAGGTCCATCTGAAAATAATCCCTCATTCATTAGAAAAGAAGATTCAAGAAGACCTGTTTTTGGGGGCGTGTCTGTTTGATTGACAGGTCTACGGTGCAGTCAGGTTACACCTGTTGGTGAGTAGGACGTAGTATCGATTCCCCCGAATCAGTGGTGTGGTGTCCCCTACACCTCCCCCCACAGCTTGCCCAAATATGGTCACTTCCTGCTCCAAACCGCTCCGAACTATAAAGATGGTGACGGACAGAATCTGAACTGGAGGTTTCATAATGTTCACAAACCAACGTGTGACGTCATTCTTTACATACGAACAGTCTGTAGTATCACCCAAGATGCACTTTAATAGCAGGTTAAAACCTAAAAACTGTTATTTATGCAAAAATCTAAAACAAATCTTGATGTCCATTGTATTTTCCAGGCCTCATTCTGAAAGTGCTTCTATGAGCTTTGTGTTAGTTCAGAGGTTCACCACACCGCCGAAGGGCAGCAAGTACTGAAACCAAACACTTGTCAATGAGTCGGGGACTCTCCTCTCTTGACAAATGTTTGAATGAATCAGCTGCAGGTGGGTGCAGCAACTTTCATACAGGCACTATCACATTTTTTTTAGCATTAGTGCGATGGAAAAAAAAAAACATGACTCAACAATGACGCAATGGGAGAAGAAGAAGAGAGACGACGTCAGAGTTCAGAGTAAACCGGATTGCAAATATCTGAATAAATAGCCAAATGTAATGAGTTTCCTGTAGAACCGGTTCCACCTCGTTGCTGGTGCTTTGGGTTTTTAACAACAGGAAACACGACTAAGAATAATACATTTGGTTTCAGTAAATATGCTTTTGTGGATTTTAAGTCAAGTATGTATGGCTATGAGGTTAAAGCTCATTGAGAAGTATTTATGTTTGTTTTGTTCACGTGATACATACCAGTGTTTTGAAGATTATCCAGCTTCTCAACATCGTCAGCACTAGAAATTTAAATTCCATTTACCTCCACTGTATGTGGTGAAATTCATAAAATGAGCATTTTAAACCATCAGCATACTTTTTTTTGTTGAAATCTTAAAACAAAACAAAAGCCTTGAACAGGAAGTTATTGCAGCTTCACTTCACCCATTTTTATCTGATTTAATCTAAAAGTTGATACTTAAGCAAAAACCAGCAACCGGGGTTCAAATTCAGTTGCACCATTAAAACACGACGTTCAGACTCAAATGTGTTAACAGCAACAACAAAAAAAGAAAAAAGAGGGGAAACTAGAAAAGTTCTAATAATACTAGTGATTTCAGAGACATTTATGACTCCTGTATCATCATCATCATCATCATCATCATCATCATTTCCACATTACACTCTCGGTTGACTGGCAGAGCTCGAAACAGCTGCTCACGGGGCACATAAAAGAGATAAAGCGGTAACCATGACGACACGAGATGCAGAAGTGTGAAAGATGTATTTTTTTTCTGTGTGTGTGTGTGTGTGTGTGGGAAATCACACAGACAAAAAAAAAAAAAAAAAAAATTTGTTTGATCAAGGTGGAGATTCAGATGTTGACAGCTACTTTGCGTAAGGAGAGTAAACAGCTCAGTCTCGGGCTCAGGTGACGTTAGACATCGAAATGTCACCGTGTCGATGCCACAACTGTCCCGCAACGCTTACATGTCCAACGTTAAGAGTACAGACACCCGAGTCAGCAGTTTTCAGAGCAGACCTGAGATCCCCCCTCAGAGTCTTTTAGAGATATTTTACCAGAATTATTGGAATATTTCTTCAAAATAAAAGGTGTCAGATTTAATGGCATCTAGCAAGAGTGTAAAAAAACAAACAAACCGATGATGACCGTGAAACTGGAAAACGCTTCAAGTCCGTCTCTAGAGCCAGGGTTGGGTTTGACCCCGCTGGGCTACTGTAGAAACACGGCAACGCAACGCTGGTATGAAGGGAGGTTTCAGGCGGTTATACACGGATGAAAACATAACTACACATTGCTCTTTTAAGAGCATGATATAAACATGCTGACATAAAGGAATAAATATACGATGAGTTAACGCCGAAGTCAGTAAAACGATAAAACTGCAACGATGGAGATTCCCAGGTCCCCAAAAGTCCCAATGAACTGCAGTTTCTAGCAAAAAAAAAGTTTATTTGGAAGTAAGAGTTGCGCAACAGAAACCAGTCCACTGAAGTGTCTGAGAACGAGCATCTCTACAATAAATGTGAATTTGAGCGATTTGAAAGCAAATCTAAAAAGTACTTTACTCTAAAGTAGAGTACTTATATATATTTTAATAAATTATAAAATAACACATGAGCAAATTGCCGCAATTTGAAAAATAAAACGTTAGAAAGTGCTGAAATCCCTCCGGTGAGTCACACGGACGAGAGAACCGCAGACATTTAATGTGATTTCCCTTCAAACATTAAAGAACTGAACTCTCAACTACTTTCTGCCACAGTTTCATCTTTTCTTATTATGTAAATAACAACAACACATCTTCACAACTCCACTCAGTTGTCTATTAACATGACAAGTATTTACCTAATAAAAAAATGTTTCCCTCACAGAATAAATAAATGATTTAGCCTCGTTTCCTCTTCTAAAATAGTAAGTTGCTCAAACATACGAGTGTCAAACTTGCATGAAGTTAAATCTTGTTTTTTGTTGTTGTTTTTTTTAAACAGCCATTTAAAATCAGCCAGTGCGTCTTAACTGAACTGTAAAAACACTGAAACTGAAATGATCTGTTTGACTTGCAGTAGAGTTTCTTTAATAACGACCTGTTTACCAGCGACAACACGAGAAAAACCGACGAACTGAAATGTCATGACATTTGTGACTTGCTATCACAATCTAAATATTGTGGCGATCATGAGGGAACATTATGACTGTTGCTTTCATAAGAGTGTCTGAACTCCCCCCAAACACATGAAGACTGAGCGTTATTGTGGCGGAGAAAGATATTGTTTGTATTGGAGATGTGCTGCTGCAGCAACAACAACAACAACAAACTCTGCAGTGAAGACCAAGAATGGCAAAACATACCAAAAAAAACAGTATCTGCAGATCGCATGTCAATCAAAACTGTTTTAAATTATAAATATAATCAACAGTTCCTGCTGCTGAAATGAGAGAGTGACCAGCTGGTCCAGGTGTGACCAGCGGATCCCAGCGGGTCCAGGTGTGGACCAGCTGGTCCAGGTGTGACCAGCGGATCCCAGCGGGTCCAGGTGTGGACCAGCGGGTCCCAGCGGGTCCAGGTGTGGACCAGCGGGTCCCAGCGGGTCCAGGTGTGGACCAGCTGGTCCAGGTGTGACCAGCGGATCCAGGTGTGCGCGGATCCCAGCGGGTCCAGGTGTGGTCCCAGCGGGTCCAGGTGTGGACCAGCGGGTCCAGGTGTGGACCAGCGGGTCCCAGCGGGTCCAGGTGTGGACCAGCGGGTCCAGGTGTGGACCAGCGGATCCCAGCGGGTCCAGGTGTGACCAGCGGGTCCCAGCTGGTCCAGGTGTCTCAATGGCGCTAATTTGTGTTTAAAATGATCTGACCGCAGCTGGCAGAGAGCGGACGGTTGGTTGGTTTGTTTTGGGGTGAAACTGAATAAAAACAAGCCTCACCTTCGCCTTCGACACGTCGTCCCTGTTCCCCCGGAGCTGCAGCCATATCTGGCGTGACGTCCTGCCGCCGTGCGCCTGTCCCGTGTGGTCCAGCAGCCCGATGATGGTGAACGCCACTTTGAAAACCTGCTCCACGCGCGGCTTGGCGCACTTCAGCTCCTCTTCTTTCTCCTCCACCACCGTGAACTCGTCCACGGTGGCGGAGGAGGGCGGCGGCGGAGGAGGCGGCGGAGGAGGCGGCGGCGGCGGCGGCGGCTCCTGCTGCTGCCGGCCGGCCGACGCGGGGAGCCTGCTGTTCGGCTGCTCCGGGCACGTTAGCTCGGGGACTCGTCTCATCCCGAGAGGCCGCGTTGTTGACATTCCGCCCTCTCGGTGCGGAACCGCCGTCTTCAAAGTTCAGAACGTCTCGGCGCCGCTGGGAGCCGTTGGCGTTGTCATGGTCCTGTTCCTCGGTGTCGTAGTCCGGAGCGACGCGGCGGCTGCAACGGTTTCGGCTTCTGACGACATGGACGCGAAACGGGCAAAAAGGGGCTAGCTTAAATAACTCGGAAGCCCCGAGTGACGTATCCCGGAAAGTCCCCGTCGTGACGTCATCAAAACACGACACTCGCTCGCGTGCTGCTGACGGCGAGTAGCGAGATGGTTATCTCCCCGAAAGGTGGCGAAGAAGAAGAAGAAGAAGAAAACTACCCTCCGCAAAACGAGACGCGGTGCGACCTACTTCCTGTACGACGTCCACACCGGAGATGAAGATCTCCGTCGTCCCACCGACGCGTGTTTTTAATCGAGGCGCGTGCGGCGTCTGATGTCCGGCTGATTGACGTGAGGGAAGTTGAGCAGCAGCTGTGCAGGACGAACAAACCAGAAACGTTACAGCGTCGCCCCCTGGTGGCGGAGAGGAGGCATTGCTCGATGCTTTACAGTCGAGAGCTGGAAGAAGTATTCAGATCAACAAAAATACTCCGTTACAAGTAAAAGTCCTCCAAAAAAAAAATCATGTGTAAAATTATTAAAGTATTACAGTATGGTTTGGTGCCTGTGACTGATATCTGGTTATATATGACATCATCAGTGCGTCAGCAGCATGTTCCTGCAGGCGGAGTCAGTTTAAACCACTTTATATCCAGTTTTATATCAAGATAAATGTGAGGGGTCGTCACATGATTACTGGGAGGAAAAAAAACAAAAGTTCTGATCCACAAATCTGTTTTTTTGTTTTTAACTTTCTGGACTTTTTCCTCTAATCTTTGTTGTTGTTTTTTTTTTATCATTTGAACGTCTGAGAAGTTTGTTTATTTCAAGTAGCTACAGCTTCAAATACATTTTAGTGGAGTCAAAATATAAAGTAGCATCGAATAGAAAAATCACGAGTAAAGTACACATACCGGAAAAAATTGTTCTCACTTGAGTTAATGGACTCCACTGAGTGCAGCAAAGGCTGCTGGGAGGGTAAAAACAAACAAGCCTGTGGTTTACTGAATGTTTTTTGTATTTTGATTAATTACAAATTTGTCAGAGTTTCCACCAATAAAATACATAATCATCAATATTCAGGAAAAGTAGTTCAAAAACTTGTTTTCTTTATTTTATTTTGTTTTGTTTTTGCGTTCACATGACGCATAAACTTAATAGTTTTATCAAATTCAAAAACTGACATGAAATCAGTTTATATCAACATATGCAACACGTATAGTTTTGAATGCTTCTTACTTTAAAGAAAACAAGCATCAATTAATAACATTAAACTACAAACACAAACTGAAACCAAATTACAACATGTGACTAAAATGTTAAAAAAAACAAACTGTTATAGGCTCAGCTGCCATAAACGATCTTTAATTCTGCACTGATATAAAGATACGATTGTATTTTACATTTCTCAAAACCACAACATCACTTTGTGAAAGCTCGTTCTGTTACAAAACACAGAAAATGAAGCTGTTCTCCTTCCTCACCTAAAATTATTCTGCATTTGTTTGGACAAGGACGATAAATCTGGACAAAAGGGGTTTTATTTTGCACTCTGAAATTACAGTTTTCGACGACACATGCCACTTAAAAAAAATAAATAATATTTGACATTTATATTATTCTAAAAGAGAATTCATCTGAAATAACCCTAAAATTTTATGCCCCAAAAAATGATGTCAAACTTTGGTACAAATATAACTCCTTTTAGTCTGAGTGCATATTTTGATCCAAACACTGATGCAAGATTAATTTTTGAGATTAATAAATAATAAAAATAAAATAAGTAGAAATGTGGCCGCTTCATTCATTCAGTGCATATTTAGTAGTCTGAAGACTCATTACACTCATAATATTTAATTCAGTAGCTGCAGATTTGAAACTTATTGAATATCTGAGACAGAAAAGGAGAAAAACGACTTTAGTATAATTTGTTTTTGTTAGTTATTGATGTTGATACAACCATTAATAAAGACACATCACATACAGGGAGTTTGAGGGCTTTTTTTTTTTTTTTTGTCTGTTAAAGGGAGAATCCAAAGAATTTAAAGAAATGCTTCCTGTGATCTGATCACGTTCAGAGAGGGGTTATTTTCACACTCTGGCTTTTACTGACTCTCCACTTTGAAATAGGGAGCTAAAGCTTATGATTTTAACAAACCAAAACTATTAAGGTCCGTCTGTCTCCTCCTGGGAGAGTTGAACGAGTCCTTTTCCTGAAGGATCCCTGCTGACGTCGACCCAAACGCAGCACTTAAGTCTCAAAGGATCATCTTGTGACGGAAATATGAAGGTTTAAGACGTTTTCAGCTCATTACCCTAAATACATTTTTTGTAGTCTTATTTCTCTTTTGGGAACAAGGATAGTAAATAATACATGTCTGTTCAACAAATTAAAGATGAACATGAGTGATGCTGTTTTAGATCTCATCATCTCAGGATGGTTAAAGTCGAGACCGGTTGATTTTATTTCAGGTTGATACACATAAACACACACAAACGATATTATTAACGCTCAAACACGTGCATTTGATGCGACACAATCTAAACTATTGCATAATCTTTCATCTGGAAAAAAAAGTCTGATATTTTATTATTATTTATTTACAAATCTTATCTTTAAATCAGTTTTCTTTCTCAGCCACTAAGTGGCGCTGTAAGCTTGGTAATGGCAGCGTGATGCTCGGCTCTCATCCGTCCGGAGCTCCGAATCAATATTTTTCACTATTGGAGGCTCGCACTCACACAAGCAGACGAATACTGTCTTTATTAAAGTTCATTGTGTCGTATTATGGAGAGAAACGAGGGAGGAAGAGACCGAGGTCACAACAATATCCACACGTACAGGACTCTTCTACTGGACTGAGCGGGAAAGATCTGCAGGAAGATTTGTACAGAAATGTAGATTAAAAAAAAAAAAAAAAATTATAGAAAAGTGTATTAATTCATCATAAATCAGAAAATATGCAAATATAAAAAAACGGACTTTTTTTGTCTTAAAAATAAATTCAAATAATAAAACCTTTAAATACATATATATATATAAAAAAAGAAGGTGCATCAGTGCTTCACCAGGGGGCTCCATAATACAGTTATAGATGTGTGTGTGTGTGTGTGTGTGTGTGTGTGTGTGTGTGTGTGTGTGTGTGTGTGTGTGTGTGTGTGTGTGTGTGTGCGCGCGTGCGAACAGCTGTGACTGCCACCTGTGAGGTGAAAGGGAGGCTGACCTGCGACACATGCTCCTCTTTAGTTCCAAACACCTTTCTGTGTGCGTCTGTGTGCGTGTGTGTGTGTGTGTGTGTGTGTGTGTGTGTGTGTGTGTGTGTGTGTGTGTGTGTGTGTGTGTGTGTGTGTGTGTGTGTGTGTGTGTGTGTGTGTGTGTGTGTGTGACAGAGACAGACAGACTGCAGTATCTTGGGGACCACTTAGTTAAAATGGCTTCGCCACATGAAACAGAAAACCCAGCAGAATCTGTGCGAGCTGAATTTTTTTGTTTTTTTTGCAGCCATGAACATCCAGAAGAAGAATCAGGTCTGAGATCTTTATTAATAATTAACTTAAAAACTCTGGTTGCACAAGTTGAAAATGGATCACGAAGCCAATATATAGCCCACAGCTCAGTCATGTCTCTGTCACGGTTCAAATGTCCACTGGAAGCTGCTCGCGGCTCGTTTTCAGGTTTGTTTTTGCAGCTTCCAGTTAAATTTTTTTGCTGACATCAGCGCTTCTTCTGAAAGGCAGCATGTTGGCGTGTTCATATTTTGTATATATATCTGTATTTCCTGGAAAGTTCACAGCATGTCACATGGAGGAAGATTTACAACATATACCTTTCCCTTGAAGTTATGCGAGTTCCTCGGTTGTCATAGTAACAGTAAATGCATTAAGCAAACAGCGATCTCCTGCACTTACGTCTGCTGTTATATCAAATCATCCCAACGTGCTTCCTTCTAGCGTGGAACAACTCACATCATACACACACTTGAACTGCTTCACTTACCAGATTGTTGTTATTTATTTGGCCACTGGAGGTCACTTTACCTCAAAACGTAACCATGGGGACAGTTTCGTTTTACTGCAGTCTGGTTTGATGTTAGGTGTGTGGTCAAATGTCGGCTCTATTAAACACACCAACCACAGACTGTTTATAAAAGAGTTCGTAGCTTCAGGTCTGTAAAATGGTTCTGATCCAGAAGTGTCTTCAGCTGCAATACCAGCGAGTGCCACTGGAGGTCGGCTCCAAAAAGCCTCCGGCTCCATAGACTCCCATTCAACTTCTCTCATCAAATCCAAAGTGAATAAAATGTGTCCATCAGTTATCTCGGTGTTGTTAGCTAAAGTCACTCCTTCTTCTTAGTTTTCTGGAGGTCCATCTGAAAATAATCCCTCATTCATTAGAAAAGAAGATTCAAGAAGACCTGTTTTTGGGGGCGTGTCTGTTTGATTGACAGGCCTGTGGTGCAGTCAGGTTACAGCTATCGGTGGGCGGGACGTAGTATCGTCAGGTTTCCGATCAGATCGGTCAGATCCACCTCTGGCTCCTCCCCCAGCTCGTCCAAATATGGTCACTTCCTGCTCCGAACCGCTCCGAACTAGTAAAGATGGTGACGGACAGAATCTGAACTGGAGGATTCATAACGTTCATGAACCAACGATGACATCACTGATGGTTGCCTGGAGTATACTGTGACATCACTGCAGTGAGGTCAGAGGTTAAACCAGAGTTTAAAAACAAAAACTGGCAAGAACTAAAGAAAACATTTATAAGTGCAATTCATGCTTCAGTGATGCAGACGCCAAAAGGCGTCCGTTTACTTCCTGTTACACACCTGCTCTTATTCACCAGAGTTTCAGTAAAATCCTCCAACAGACAAGTTCTCGATCACAACATATAAAATATCCCTTTAAACCGAACGAAGACGAAACACATCAGCAGCACTCAGGAAGATGAAGATGAAGATGAAGAGAAAAAAGGAAAAACGTGTTTGTGATTTCTGGGCCTCATGGTGGGAGAATTGAAGCTAACACACAAACACACACACACACACACACACACACACACACACACACACACACACACACACACACACACACACACACACACACACACACACACACACACACACACACACACACACAGCCACACGCGCCCACTTAACAAATTTATTTATGTAGAGCTCAGCTAAAACCTCCCACCTCCTCCAAACACAGACTTCTCCCTCCTCCTCTTCCATCATCCCTCCTTCTCTTTGTTTTCCTCCTCCTCTTCCTGCTTCTTCCTCCATCATCCCTCTTTCTCTTCCTCTTCTCTTCCTCTTCCTCTCCTCCCCCCCCCCCCCTCTTCATCCCTCCTTCTTTTGCAGGTCATGGGAGATAGCGAAGAGATAAATATCGCCGGCAATAAAAGGCCTGCATCATGAATAATAAAACAGCCGTAATCTCGACCAGTGATTTATGCACCTACAGGCTCTGATGGCACACACACACACACACACACACACACACACACACACACACACACACACACACACACACACACACACACACACACACACACACACACACACACACACACACACACATGCAGGGAGTCAAACATTGAACAATGTTAAATTGAGATGAATGGTGATGCAAAATGTGGGACTGGTGTTGAACACACACACACACACACACACACACACACACACACACACACACACACACACACACACACACACACACACACACACACACACACACACACACACACACACACACACACACACACACACACACACACACACACCTAATCACACACATACACCTACACACACACACACACACACACACACACACACACACACACACACACACACACACACACACACACACACACACACACACACACACACACACACACACACACACACACACACACACACACACACACACACACACACATGCACACACACACACACACACACACACACACACACACACACACACACACACACACACACACACACACACGTGCTAAACGAGAACACAAGAGATCCGTACTGAAAATATGGAGACGTGGAAAACAAACAGACTCCCGGCGGTCCAGCGAGAACATTTACAGGCGTCGTTGTGTGAACAGTTAAAAACAGTCTGGCTGACAGAGAGAAAGAGTTGGAGAGTTACCGGAGAGATACCGGAGAGTTACCGGAGAGATACCGGAGAGTTACCGGAGAGATACCGGAGAGTTACCGGAGAGTTACCGGAGAGTTACCGGAGAGATACCGGAGAGTTACCGGAGAGATACCGGAGAGTTACCGGAGAGTTACCGGAGAGATACCGGAGCGTTACCGGAGAGTTACCGGAGAGTTACCGGAGAGTTACCGGAGAGATACCGGAGAGTTACCGGAGAGTTACCGGAGAGTTACCGGAGAGATACCGGAGAGTTACCGGAGAGTTACCGGAGAGATACCGGAGAGTTACCGGAGAGATACCGGAGAGTTACCGGAGAGATACCGGAGAGATACCGGAGAATTACCGGAGAGATACCGGAGAGATACCGGAGAGTTACCGGAGAGTTACCGGAGAGATACCGGAGAGATACCGGAGAGTTACCGGAGAGTTACCGGAGAGATACCGGAGAGTTACCGGAGAGTTACCGGAGAGATACCGGAGAGATACCGGAGCGTTACCGGAGAGATACCGGAGAGATACCGGAGAGATACCGGAGCGTTACCGGAGAGTTACCGGAGAGATACCGGAGAGATACCGGAGAGTTACCGGAGAGGTACCGGAGCGTTACCGGAGAGTTACCGGAGAGATACCGGAGAGATACCGGAGCGTTACCGGAGAGTTACCGGAGAGATACCGGAGAGTTACCGGAGAGATACCGGAGAGATACCGGAGAGTTACCGGAGAGATACCGGAGAGATACCGGAGAGTTACCGGAAAGTTACCGGAGAGTTACCGGAGAGTTACCGGAGAGATACCGGAGAGTTACCGGAGAGTTACCGGAGAGTTACCGGAGAGATACCGGAGAGATACCGGAAAGTTACCGGAGAGTTACCGGAAAGTTACCGGAGAGTTACCGGAGAGTTACCGGAGAGATACCGGAGCGTTACCGGAGAGTTACCAGGGAGATACCGGAGAGATACCGGAGAGTTACCGGAGAGATACCGGAGAGATACCGAAGAGTTACCGAGAGAGTTAGTAATCCTATCTATGTTTTTTTTTTTTTTCTTTCTATTTATTTATATTTAACCAAGTGTTCTTCCTAAGACCTATAATCACGTGGGTTTCTTTTCCTGAAGCAACGTGACACTGATACACGTGACAGGGAGACACTTCCCTCTAGTGGACAGATGTGTGTATCGCACGAAAGGCGGAATAATTGCACCCAAAAAAAGGCCAAATATTTGCAAGTTTTTACTCCATTTCAGAAGAACAATTAAGGATTCGTGGATGAATTCCCGTTCATATTTTGTTGGTGATACTTCTCTATGTTTACAAAGTACATTTAAAAAAAAAAAATGAACGTTACTTTTTCTTCAGTAAAACTTCCACCGTTGGTTAATACATTCACTGATATAGTGTAATTTGAACATTATAAATGATTATATACTAAATAACATTTAAGTTGTGTTAAGTTACGCTGGATAATGTTTTGACACTTATGTATTATTTAACTCTTATATATGAATATATTTCTAGTTACTGGTGAAAATTATTGCTTGTTTTGAGGCGACGTCTTATTAGCGTCCTAATAACGTGGGTGAGTGTTGTGGATGTGTTACACTCACCAGTCACACGGTCCTGACTCGTCTTCATCGTCAGTAACTGTCCATCTGTAATGAAACTTAATATATAATATAATGTAATATATGTGATGTCATGCTGCCTCATAGAAAGAGAGGTAATACACACTCATTATTTGTATCACACTCATGTTCAACAACATAAAACACTGTTTGTTCTTTCATCTGAAGCTCTAATATCACTTTCACTGCTGTAATGAAGCAGAAAAACTAAAACACACACAAAACAATATTTTGATTTAAAACAACTTTCACTCTGTAATGAAGACGGAAGCGTCTGAAGGACATCCAGCTAAATTCAGGACTTTATTGTCCATTTAAAATACCTTATACAGAACTTTACACGGAGACGCAATAAAGCAAAATTAATAAATGCACAGAGACGGACGGGCATCTGTTGATGAGAGCTGACGGGGTGTAAAGAGTGAAATGTGGCACGTTAGAAACATTCTCCAGGTCAGTAATGACTTCCTGAATGTTCCAGTTCGTTGTCACGGCGACAGATTACTTTTATTTACTGATAAATATTTAGTCTGCCGGGCGGCGCTGTGAATTGAAGACGACGCCTGGACATGAAGAGTTTCCACAACAATGTGACAATTTCAATAATAAATAAATGTTGATTAATAAAACACTTTATAACACATTAGGATGTATTTGTAAAAAAAAAAACTCAATTTATGGATCAATATCTGACATTTAATCAGCTGTAATATGAAATATATTTTGATATTTAAATTATTATGGTATGCAAGACTACCTATGTATTTATTACATTATTTTTGAGTGAAGTTGATGTTGAATTAAGAATAAATACTCCTGTTTTGTGAGAATATTTAAAACTGTCAACATGTCAGACTCTGATGGTTTTTAAATTTGCCACTTTATTTTGTAAAAACGTGAATTTTCTTAATCTTTTGCTTCAGTTTTCTTTAACTCGGACGCGTCCAGCAGCTTTTTTTTTCATGACGTTTTTCCCTCACATGCAGAATTTTTTTCAGGGTTTTGGCTGCAAAAATAAACCAATAAAAGCAAAATTTGTTCCTTTTTAATTCTCTGTTGTACAAATCACACAAACTGCTCTTCGCATTAGGCTCAGTGAGATCATTTCTTAAGCTCTGGAGGAAATGACAGCTTCTTTTCATTCTCACCCACTCGTGGCCCTTATTCTGCTCGAGCCTTTTTCCTTTTTACCTCTGTCTCCTCCTCCTCCTCCTCCTCCTCCCCTCTTATCCGTCTCCTCCTCACGAGCTGAAAAGGAGACGAGGGAAGAGAAAAGAGGTATTAGAGCAGAAAATACAGGGAGATTAATGTGGGACGACTCGGGAGGAAAACTCGGGGAAGATATCGGACACCTGAGAGACGGATATCCACACGTTAACCACCGTCGTGGTGCATCCGCCCTCTGTGCTTTTAATTGCTTCAAATGAGATAAATCTGCTTGTTTTTTCTTCCTCGTGGCCCTCCTCATCCTCTATTTTCTTCTTCTCTTCTTGTATCTCCTTCAGGCCGGTGGCAGGAGGCACATTTCCTCCCTCTCCAGTCTCCATCTTCTCCGGGACTTCCTCCTCCTCTTCCTCTCTTTCCTCTCCTCACCTTCTTCCCAGCCCTTCCTCCTCCTCCTCCTCCTCCTCCTCTTCTTCCTCCCCTCCCACTGAGCGATCCTTTGCAGACATGCCTGTTCGGTGCTACAACCCATTTAGGGCCCTATTGCTGTGGCCACCAGGTAATTGGAGCTGCAGCCGGGACCAGCACAGGGGACGTGGGGGGTCGCCAGAGTGAGTTTGTGTTTTTTTGTTTTTTTTTGTCTGTTGCTGCATGCAGAGCCGGAGGAAGGCAGAGAAAATAAAAACCACACCGGCCACGTGAGCGTTGGAGCACGTCAATGCCGCCGCGGTGTTACAACGTGCTCTTTGCACCAAACGTTCACGAGGAGGAAGTTCGATGGAAAGATGCGACTCCCGAACGTCAGCTGCTGCTGCACACGTTTAACGAGGAGAAACATCTCTGACAGAAACCGATTTCCATTCAGTCAGATATTAAGATTTTAAAACAAAATTTGCAAATGTTTTTTTTTTAACACCTTTGACAAATAATACATCTATAAAAGCTGCAGATTAATTCACATTTTTAACACATAGGAGGACAAATAACTTAATCTGCACGTTATTTTCAAAACCCAAATATATTCAGTTAACCATCATACGAGACAGCAAAAAATACTCAGACAATATTTTGCATTATTGCAGAGAAGACATGTCTCTATTTGATTATTAAAATGGAAGCAAATTATTGTTTTTGATCATTTTATTTATTATTTCAGTCCTCTGCAATTACTTTTATAAAAAAATAAATTCTAAAATGTAATAATGTTGTTAATATTAAAAATCGAAACGTTTTCACTTTAAATGAAGACATTATAAAATAAATAGTGACGACAAAAGACTGACTGGAATTTTTTATCTCAGTTTCAGCAACTCATACCGTCAAATTCACGATTTTTCCAATTGTTTTTCTTTTTTGTTCAAATTTTTTTTACAGCTGTATATATATGTTCTATAGAAAATTCAACAAAATAAAATTCAAGTTAAACTTCTTTCTTAAGCTATAAAACCATCTGCTGATGTTTCCTTCAGTCTTTTAACTTCAGGCCACCGAAACAAAATAAACTCGATTCAGTCTTTTTCTGTTCTGTAACTTCTTCTTTATGGTTTTAGTATTCATACTTTTTCTATCTTGTTTTATTTTCCATGGTATATTATTTTCTATTTTATTTTGAAATATTTCTGTTTAACTCGAATAAATTCATTTAAATTGTAATTTGTATTGCTTGAGTATCATCTTTTATTATTTATCTCTTGTCGTCTCATTTAATCAACTTCTCGGAGTGGTTTAGTTTTTCATTCATATTTTTTAACATCCTGTATTTTGTCAGTTGCTTGTAAAACACTTTGAACTACATTTGATTTGTTTGAAAGGTGCTGTTTATATATATATATATATATATATATATATATATATATATATATATATATATATATATATATATATATATATATAAATGAAGAAGTTTGATTGATTGATTGATTGATTGATTACACTTGACGGTCAGACCAGCAGAGGCTGATATAGATAATTTTTATGTTTACAGAAATCAATTCCCATTTCAACACGTATGAATATATGATGACATATGCCCTTTTAATTGATGTCATATTGCTGAATTGAGTCACGGTGGCCTTTTAAAACGTTCAAATCTTTCGTTAAACACTAAAATGCGACTTGCTCTTGCGGTCTGTTCAGAATCAGGACTTCATGTTGGTTTTGGTGCATGTTGTACCTGGATCTCACCCACTAAGAGTCCAACGCAGCCAAATGTGAAATATCATTTTTATTAATTTTTTTTAACAGGAACTCGTATTTCTCTTTTCACATCCAGATTCATGCGACGAGTTCAAATTCCTCTGAATAGAAAGAATCCTTTTGAGCGGCTCACACAAAGACCAACAAATATAAACATGGCGATAACTCACCCCCCCCCCCGCCTGCTTCTCTCTCCTCCTCCCTCATCTCCTCTCTAATGCGTCCATCTTTCTCTCCATATTCAGCGCAGTAGGGGAGAGCTGCATTTGAAGCTCATTAAATAAAGACCTACAGAGCTCTGTGTTGTGGCTGTCTGCTTTCTCCTCACGCATTAAGAATTTATGACATATAACTCCTAATATGTGTCTGCTGCAGGACATGCAAACAAATACTGAGTGAAAAATCGATCGTGGAGCGTCTATTAATGTTGAGATTTTATTGTATGCATCGAGACAATTAGACGGTTTTGTTGCAACCATCTGTTTTCCA
This sequence comes from Brachyistius frenatus, assembly GCF_029030835.1. Taxonomy (NCBI): domain Eukaryota; kingdom Metazoa; phylum Chordata; class Actinopteri; family Embiotocidae; genus Brachyistius; species Brachyistius frenatus. The sequence continues at coordinate 306,117 of NW_027210763.1, forward strand.
AGTCGAGCCAAATTAAGTGTAAGTGTAATGCAGCTTTTTGCTGAGCGACCCACTCGGTTAGAAACCAGAGAGATGTAGAAGAGGTGTGACATAAAGACCCTCAAACCTCAAAGTGCTGTTCAGACTGATAAAAGCACGACGTTGTCAGCAGTAACGAGACACAGAAGACCTGAACGCACGACGCCGAGGCAGGAAGTGAAGCGAACTTTGGACTTTACGTACAAAAACTGGTGAAAAACGACAAAGTCGAGTGAAGAAATGCTGAGAAAAACCAGGTATCAACCGTCGTCGGTTTGTGAACATTATGAATCCTCCAGTTCAGATTCTGTCCGTCACCATCTTGTTAGTTCGGAGCGGTTTGGAGCAGGAAGTGACCATATTTGGACGAGCTGGGGGAGGAGCCAGAGGTGGATCTGACCGATCTGATCGGAAACCTGACGATACTACGTCCCGCCCACCGATAGCTGTAACCTGACTGCACCACAGGCCTGTCAATCAAACAGACACGCCCCCAAAACCAGGTGTTCTTGAATCTTCTTTTCTAATGAATGAGGGATTATTTTCAGATGGACCTCCAGAAAACTAAGAAGAAGGAGTGACTTTAGCTAACAACACCGAGATAACTGATGGACACATTTTATTCACTTTGGATTTGATGAGAGAAGTTGAATGGGAGTCTATGGAGCCGGAGGCTTTTTGGAGCCGACCTCTAGTGGCACTCGCTGGTATTGCAGCTGAAGACACTTCTGGATCAGAACCATTTTTCAGACTTTTATAGACAGTCTGTGGTTAAAAACCTGACTAATGCTGCTTTCAAATATTTCCGTTGTACATGAGAAGAGTCCGTATGAACAGCGTCCTCTTGTGGTATTCACGACATTGGAACTATATGAACTCAAGATTTTCTATAAACCTCGAGTTCATGAGTTGTGACGTGTTTGCTGCCGTTTACAGTTTACAGTAAACGCAGGAAGTAACTCAGCTGGCGCTCAGTACATACAACAGTTCCTGAATATTCACAGTATAACACTAGTACATGTAACATACAGAATAAAATGTTTTTACATGGACCCATGTTTATATTTTTTCGTTTCTTCTTTCAATGAAAAAGGAAAGTTTTTTTTTTTCCACAAATAAGAATTTTCAGTCTTTTTTTTACACTTCACGTGAAGCTCTTTAAGTCCCGGTGGCCTTTTGTTGTTGTCCATTATCTCTCACTTATCAATTACAAAAAACATGTACGTAAGTAAAAGAAAAGAAAACACGGCTTTAAGAGACGAAAAAAAACGACACCGATGGAACAAAGTAAAGCGTGCAAGCTTCTGACCATGAGAGTCTTACTGTATATTCATGTGCTGTCCTGCATGTGTGTGTGTGTGTGTGTGTGTGTGTGTGTGTGTGTGTGTGTGTGTGTGTGTGTGTGTGTGTGTGTGTGTGTGTGTGTGTGTGTGTGTGTGTGTGTGTGTGTGTGTGTGTGTGTAGCAGAGGGAGTTGTGTGTGTGTGTGTGTGTGTGTGGGAGCAGGTGAGAAGCTAAGTTGACAGAGATGGACCACTTCACTTACCTGAGTTGACTGTTCCATTGTTAATAATGTTATGAACATCCTGTGGGGCTGGTCACACACACACACACACACACACACACACACACACACACACACACACACACACACACACACACACACACACACACACACACACACACACACACACACACACACACACACACTGCAGATGGCAGACAAATAAAGACAAATAAATATGTGCGGAAACATATGGCACCCAGATTAAGGTTTGTTATTAATAACTTAAAGCGACAAAGATTGCGCCTCACACACACACACACACACACACACACACACACACACACACACACACACACACACACACACACACACACACACACACACACACACACACACACACACACACACACACACACACACACACACAGGATGTTCAGGAACGAGATGAATCCACTCGCTGCTACTTTCGGGGCGTGGCGGCGTTCCTTCGGTCCGTCTGTGTGGTCGGAGGCATGCGGTGTGTTTTGGTGTGCGTGACAGTCAGGGTCCAATCAGGTCAGCAAAGAAGACACGTCTTTTTGAATCTTCTTTTCTAATGAATGAGGGATTATTTTCAGATGGACCTCCAGAAAACTAAGAAGAAGGAGTGACTTTAGCTAACAACACCGAGAGAACTGATGGACACATTTTATTCACTTTGGATTTGATGAGAGAAGTTGAATGGGAGTCTATGGAGCCGGAGGCTTTTTGGAGCCGACCTCTAGTGGCACTCGCTGGTACTGCAGCTGAAGTCACTTCTGGATCGGAACCATTTTACAGACCTGAAGCTACGAACACTTTTATATTCAGTTTGTGGTTAAAACCTGACAACCAGCTGGGTTTTCTTTGATGTTGGCGGGGGTTGGTGTCACCGTGAATTTGTCCCCCAGAGTCAGACTGTCAACATCGAGTTCCACTGGGACCTTCTTTCCCTGCAAAAAACACCTGAACTGGCAGCGCCATGTCACAGGTTTCTCCCCCACAACAACACAGATTCAAGCTGAAGAGTCGCTGTTTTGACACCGATCAGATCAGATCGACTCGTTTACAGAACCGAAAGTTTATCCAAGCGTGGCAGGAGCGCCGGGAGCGAAGCATCGCCACACAAAGGGAACGACTTTGAAGGGGGACGGATTGAAATCTAGTAAGATTTTCGGTTGTTATGGGCGGAGTCTCCCCGAATGACGTTCTGTGATTGGCTGCAGATCCCTAGATTCACAGGAAAGTAGGAGGGGCTGAATCTGAGGATCACGGGCCGAAACACTACGATTTGGATCAGGTTTCAGGAGGCAGAAGTTTTACTTGTGATTTCATCGAACTGTGTGAACTGCGTTTCCCACTGAGAGCCCAAACAAAAAAAAGTGATAAGCGATGAGTCAGCATTTACAGCACAAAAAAAGTGAGTAGTCGTTTCGTGACCGACCAGCGACGCGTCCGCCCAAAAAACTGAATCAAACCAGAGAGCAGCTGTGGTGTGAACGTCCAAAAAACAAAAAACAGCTTCTTTTTCTGAGGTTTAACTCGACTAAAATCTTTCGTCTTACAGAAAAACAAAAGAACAATAAAAGCAAAATTTTCGCAGGAGGTCAGCGGGCGACTCCTTGGGCTCCTTGGGCTCCTTCAGCTCCTTGGGCTCCTTGGGCTCCTTCGGCTCCTTGGGCTCCTTGGGCTCCTTGGGCTCCTTCAGCTCCTTGGGCTCCTTGGGCTCCTTGGGCTCCTTCAGCTCCTTGGGCTCCTTCAGCTCCTTGGGCTCGCGGCCCGTTTCACGGTCGTGCTGAAGTGCGTGTGCGATGGTGACGTCTCACCCGGCCGGTGGAAACGCCTCTCGATGCCTCGTCTGTTTTCATCTCACCATTTTACTGCCACGCTTTGATCTGCTTCCGTCGCCACATTCCCTCTCATCCTCCACAATGTTGTCACGTTGGGCTCCTGGTATTACTTCCTGCTGTTTGTTTAACAACTACCCCCCCACACACACACACACACACCACCACCACCACCACCACCACCACCCATCCCCTCCCCGCTACTCACAGATTTCTTATTGTCAAAGTCAAATAGCAGCATGGCATGCGCAAATAGGACCGGATGCGCTTGGGGTCGGGCTCACGCGGGTTGCCGTCTCACTTCAAATAAAAAAAGAATAAAAGAAAAAAGACGCAGACAGGAGACGGACAGGAAATACAAACAGGATATCAAACAGATATCTTCCTCCTCCTGTACCCGCCTCCCTTCTCCTCTCCACGGTGGGGGACCAGGTGCCGGAGCAGGGAGGTGCTTTAATTGTGTGGTGGGGGAGAGGAGGGGGGCCGGTTTTGGTTTTGTGTGTGTGTGTGTGTGTGTGTGTGTGTGTGTGTGTGTGTGTGTGTGTGTGTGTGTGTGTGTGTGTGTACTTTGGAGAGGCAGCAGCAGATAATTGGAGAGGCTCACCTGGACGCTGGTCACCTCTCAACCCTGACCCTCTGACCTTCAAACCAGCACAATTCACTCTGGGTGCGGAGTGTGTGTATGTGTGTGTGTGTATGTGTGTGTGTGTGTGTGTGTGTGTGTGTGTGTGTGTGTGTGTGTGTGTGTGTGTGTGTGTGTGTGTGTGTGTGTGTGTGTGTGTATGTGCTGAACTCTTCCTGGCCCAAGCAACCAGGGACCTGATGTGTGTGTGTGGGGGGGAGGGGGGGAACAGCAGGCTGCTTGTGTGAGTCTGCCCATCTTTTCCTGACTGCCCATCTCCAGTCAGTGTGTGTGTGTGTGTGTGTGTGTGTGTGTGTGTGTGTGTGTGTGTGTGTGTGTGTGTGTGTGAGCTGGTGAGAGCTGCTATAAAAGATTCAGGCCTGACTGATGACCTCGACCAACTAAAAAAAGATTTCACTGTTTTTCAAACACTCTTCTTTGGGAGACTCTGCGTGTGTGTGTGTGTGTGTGTGTGTGTGTGTGTGTGTGTGTGTGTGTGTGTGTGTGTGTGTGTGTGTGTGTGTGTGTGTGTGTGTGTGTGTGTGTGTGTGTGTGTGTGTGTGTGTGTGTGTGTGTATGGGCGCTTTGTATTATTATTTTTTTTTTTATTTAACCTTTGCTTTGACAAAGAAAACACATCAAAAATTCTCTTTCACTGCTGCAGCCCCGCGTCGCAGGCGAACCCGTCAGCGGCGTGCAAAAAGCTCCGTTGCGTCGTTGATTCGATGCCGATGGCAAAGATGCAAAAAATGCAAAACAAGATGATGAAAGAGCAGAGACGAGTCACCGCGGAGGTCAGCAAAAACAAAATACGACTTCGGTATGTTTCACTAAAATAAAACCAGAAAGTGGGCGTTCTGTCTCGACGTGCGTGACATTCTTACGTTTCTGTCCTCTGATCTCTGCGTGTCTCACTGTGGGCGGAGCTCCACCTCTGAGACCATCCACTTAAAAAAGTTAAAAGACAAATAAATCGTCAAACTTCTGTGTGTAGGAAACACTGCAAATTGTTTCAAGTCTTCCCTCGTCGTTGTAAAAATACATCTGCGAGACGAACATGTAACAAGCATCAAACATTTTTTTAACAAGGCGCCGTCTAGAGGATCGACTTCTGCAGCCAGAAAAAGTGAGAAGAAATCTTCCTCCGTCTGTCGAAGGATGAGACTTAAGACGAGCCTAAATAATTCATGCGACAGCCCGACAATCTGACTCGTGTTGAAGGAGCTGAATCCGACGTGGAACATGTAATCTAAATGCATTCTCGTGAGCTGAGTTCGAACCCGAGGCGGTGGGTGTGTTTCGCAGGTTTGCAGTACAACACGCCGATACTGCAGCGCTGCGACGGTTTCCTCTCCGTCGGCCCGCGTGGCTTTTAATCCTGCGGTATGCGCCCCTAGCTTTAACCTTATTACCCTGCACACCCGGGGGACGTGTAATGAAACCGTTCCCTCATTCAAGGGGTCAATTTGCTCGCTTTTCTTTATGAAGTCTAAAGTCTCCTTCATCCCATCGGCACACCTGCCTGTCTGATTTTTCTCCCACTCAAGCTCCCCTTTAATTAGCCCGTGCATGTGTGCGTAAGCGTTCGAGAGTAACAGAGAATTCCTGTCTCACGCTGACTTCATTGAGTCGAGGTTTGATCTATCAGTAGCAATATTTCCTCTTCTGACTCCTTACATCTTCAAACATCTTTGCCTCGATGGTTTGACTGTTTGCCTGCGCACAGACAGATTTCTGCTCTGGTTTTTTGTTTTTCTGCATCTGAAACAGTAAAATCAAGCATTACCAATTACAGATGACACACACACACACACACACACACACACACACACACACACACACACACACACACACACACACACACACACACACACACACACACACACACACACACACACACACACACGGAGAGCATGGCGCCCCTCCCCCCCGAGCTGTCATCACGTTCAATCCAACTGTCAAGGAATCAAAACAGATCAAATGCAGCAAAAATAAAACAAGAAGAAAAAAAACTGTTCACTTGGCAACGAGAAACAATTTGTTCCTCTGCAGCCTTTTGGTGAAATCATGATTTCAATCAGTTGCATCACGATCGATATTTTTCTTCCTGTTTTGGTAATTCATTAGTCAACCAGTGATTCATATTTGAGCAGACGTGTTGTTTACCTCGTAAACTGTAGGGAAAGCGCCTGAAAGTGCAACACCACCGAGAGCCACTAGGGGTCCTCTGTTTCCAAAGACTCTCATTCAAAAGACATAAACTTCTCTCATTATCTGACCGATCTGATTGGAAACCATGACGATACTACGTCCCGCCCACCCATAGCTGGAACCTGACTGCACCACAGGCCTGTCAATCAAACAGACACGCCCCCAAAAACACGTCTTTTTGAGGCTTATTTAATGTACATTTACCAACCTTTTTATACAGTCTGCAAATAATGTATACTCACCTCCAGCATTTCCGTGGTTACAATACTTAGAAACAATTTTCCTCAAAATGAGAGGCGTCATTTAAAACCAATTAATTAAACATTATCGTAACGTAACGTCGCCCTTCTTTTGATTCTGCAGGAATTAGAGAAAAAATACTTGACACGACGCCTTGAACGTGAACATGCGTGTGATTATACGAGATCGTGAAGGTCACACAAACACGAGGGCTTCGTGTTGAGAGTGTTGATTGGCGGGACAAATTTGACGACCGTCGTCTTAATCACCGATGAGACCTCGAAGTGGGAGGGATTTTGGGGACAAGTACAAATGAGCTTTTAATGATTATAACGACGGTACGTGATCCTCGTAGGAATCCACAATAATCAGACACCTGATGTTTGCCGCCTTCATCCCTTCTTCACCTGGATCTCCAACACGCTCCTTCCTTTCTATACACAGAGTCCCTTCAGATCTTCCCGTCCTCCACCTCCTCCCCTCCTTCCTGTAACTGTTGCCTCGGAGAACAAAGGAGGCTGTTGTCCCCCGCGGGTTGATGAGAGGGCTGCAGAGGGTCAGTGTGATATTTGGGTGTGATATTTCCATCGCCAGCCTAAATGTCTTATGTCAACATGATTATCACCCGGCAACCAGGGAAGGAACGACTGGGCGGAAGGAGACGTGCTAGAAAGAAGAAGGGTTTTAAAGACAGAAAAATACCTGATGCTGAATTGACCCTAAACTACAGCCTTCCTCCGTTGTTGTTGTGTTTATCCAAAGACCTCGGACATTCCCAATACCTCCACGACACCAAGCCGTCCCTCCAGGAAAAACCCAATCTTGGAATCGCAATAATTAACGCAAAATCAAGCATCTTGCAATTTTACAAAAAAATCATTACGGTCTTTTAAAACAAAACTTACTTTATGAACTAAAATAAGTCCTCATTTCCAACCAGCGACACTCTGCCTCCTCTCCTATCATCAAAACAAACCGCCGCTAGCTAACCAGAAAAAAACTAAAGTTTTATGATGGGAATAAGGAATTTCCAGCTGATAGAGACTGCACTCTGTTTTCAGTGCATACAGTGTTGAATTAATCCGATTTAAAAAGCATTTAAAGCTCTTATTTTGACAGGAGATGTAGCCTGATTCGACTTTTTGTTCCTGCTGAGAATGCTTATGAAGAAAATACAAAACTGTATTTTCATAAATACTTTTCAAGCAGTCAGACCTTCACACAAGAGGATACTTGGTTCAGACTATTATTTACACACATAAAGACATCTCAAAAACCTTGATGTAAACAAAAGAAAAAAAAACTTTCTCTGCTTGAAATTCTTCATTCAGTTGAAGTTCAGACGAACTTTGTGCTGGAAAAGATTCAGGCAGTTGGGATGTTGCTCCAAAACTATAACATCTCCACTTCGACATAACACAAAGCTACTGAGAAACAAAAAGCGCTATCAGTTATATCGCCACTATGAAATCATCTGAATCCATTTCTTCTGATTAAATTGTCCGGCTGCAAATTCTTGAAAAAAAAAGAAGTGTGGATTTTATCATCTACGCTTCATAATATCATTAAAAGATTCAGAGAAATCTCTGTATGTGACGGACGAAGCCCGAAAACCACTGTTGGATGATTTTCGGGTGGCACTGCATTAAAAACAGACACAATTTTGTAGTGGAAATCACTGCATGGGCTCAGGAACACTTCAAAAAAACATTGTCTGTGAACACAGGTCATCGCTGCATCCATAAATGCAGGTTAAAACTCTACTATGCAAAGAAAAAAACAGATAGAAACATTCAGAAGGGATGATTTTTACTGTGTTGTATGAGTGTTACTGCAGGAATGTGACTGAATGATAAGAGTGGACCTCCTCCTCATTACACATAAACTGCAGCCGCAGGCAGCCAGAGGCAAGTCCTCGTGTATCTTCTATGCAAATCAGGATAATCACACATAGTACACAGATACATATCCGTTATTTGCCCATTTATAATTGCTGTTTTTGAGAATGCAGTTCTGATGTTGCAATTGCTGCAGAAACAAAATGTCCTTGAGTGCATTTGTGTTTGCTTCACAACACCACACAACCAGCCAAGCAACCATAAAGTTTCATGACAAAATGCTTTTCCACCAGATTTTGGTGCAGTGTAAATGTATTGTCGTGAGTTTTTTGCGGTGTTTGACTGAAAACCCCTAAGACCCGCCCACCTATACGGGAAACCTGACTGCATGTCAATCAAACCAGACATGCCCCTCAAATATCTAAAGAATGATGGAATTATTTTTAGGTAATTCCAGCAGAAGCTTGCAGTTTATCCAACGACACCGTGATGACTCGTCGGAGACATTTACTGACTTTGTATTTCAGGAGACAACTTGAGGCTTTTTGAACTGGAGTCTATGAAGTTTTTTTTTTTGTCGCCAG
>NW_027210763.1:320000-355000 GCF_029030835.1 Brachyistius frenatus
GTGTGTGTGTGTGTGTGTGTGTGTGTGTGTGTGTGTGTGTGTGTGTGTGTGTGTGTGTGTGTGTGTGTGTGTGTGTGTGTGTGTGTGTGTGTGTGTGAGGTGTTTTTGTGGAACACGTCTACACACACACACACACACACACACACACACACACACACACACACACACACACACACACACACACACACACACACACACACACACACACACACACACACACACACACACACACAGTATAATGGTATGAAAGTACGTCTGTTTCACTTGCTCTTACAGAAGCAGTCAAACCTACTGAACTTCATCTGGATCTCACAAAATAAAAACCTCCTGTTAGCTCGACATGAGCTGGAGCGAAGCCTTACATTTTTTTTTTTTTTATGAAGGTCAGGATTGTAGAAAAGCTTCCGGAACCGGTATCGAAGTTAAAAAATGTTTTTATGATATCCAGCTAGCTGCGGCAGCAGCACGGTTTTAGATGTAAACGGTGAGATGGCGCGAAGTAACGCTCGACCGCCACTGAAGTGATCTCTGTGAAACCTTGTACGTATTAATAAAACAAAACAAAACCTGACACCTCTTCACTTTGGTGGTCGCCTGACTTTTCAACAGTAGAGAGATAAGAAGATGAATATTGTAAACATTACAGTGATTTATAGCTTCAATAATTCTAATAAATTTAATTTTTTTGTTATAAAAACAAGGTGTGTTGCTGAAGAGCCTCCTCACACTCCTCCCCGCTCACATTCCTCCTCCTCCTCCTCCTCCTCCTCCAAGGACGGCTCCACCGGTCTGCAGTGCTAAGTGAGTGATTGCGAAGCAGCTTGCTGAATGTGAAGGACCTGAAACTTGTTCCTGCAACGACGTGAATTACTCGACGAGCTGAGGCTTCGTCCCGAGCGTTAACACAGACACAAAGAATGTTCAATAAAAAAATGTCAATATGGCCTTTATATGCTGCTTTCCTGACGATAACACGGAGCTGACGGGGGGTGGGGTGGGGTGGGGGGGGGGTGGGGTGAAGGAAGCCGGGCGTCTCTGTCGGCGGCCGTCCTTGCATACTAAAGGAGAAGGCTTGTAGATAAATGTTGTTCTCCACACAGCGAGCTTCTCTCATATATCTCTGTTAGACCACAGCCAGCCATGACTGCACAGACAAGGCCGGGCTCAGAGTGTCTGTGTGTGTGTGTGTGTGTGTGTGTGTGTGTGTGTGTGTGTGTGTGCGTGTGTGTGTGTGTGTGTGTGTGTGTGTGTGTGTGTGTGTGTGTGTGTGTGTGTGTGTGTGTGTGTGTGTGTGTGTGTGTGTGTGTGTGTGTGTGTGTGTCTGTGTGTGTCTGTGTGTGTGTGTGTGTCTGTGTGTGTGTGTGTGTGTCTGTGTGTGTGTGTGTGTGTGTGTGTGTGTGTGTGTGTGTGTGTGTGTGTGTGTGTGTGTGTGCGTGTGTGTGTGTGTGTGTCTGTGTGTGTGTGTGTGTGTCTGTGTGCGTGTGTGTGTGTGTGTGTGTGTGTGTGTGTGTGTGTGTGTGTGTGTGTGTGTGTGTGTGTGTGTGTGTGTGTGTGTGTGTGTGTGTGTGTGTGTGTGTGTGTGTGTATGTGCACTACATGTGAATGTTCATGAGAATGGATGGGACGGGTGTGTTTTCTGCCTCTGAGCGTTCGTGGGAGAACTCGAGAGGTAAAGTTGAGAGATTTGCTGCTGCCTGTGTGTGTGTGTGTGTGTGTGTGTGTGTGTGTGTGTGTGTGTGTGTGTGTGTGTGTGTGTGTGTGTGTGTGTGTGTGTGTACGTTTTATTCAACCTGCCTTTCAAACTGAGAACACTTTAATAAAATGCCATAAAAACCCCACCAGAAATGCTTATTTATTTTATGAAATGTTTATTTATTTTATGAAATGTTTATTTATAGTGTGATTTATTTTTTATATGAAAGATGGATTATGTTGTTGTTTCTGTGTGTGTCTTGTCAGTATGGATATACTGAAATACTTTATGTATCTTATATGTGTGTTGCTGCATTTACATCACAAACAGTTCATTATATAAAACACTTAAAAAAAATAAATTCTTAGATTTTTTTGGGGATGTATTTCACAATCAGGATCAGAGAGCTTTTTATCTACACTGTAAAAAAAATAATCTGAAAAGTTAATTTGTTTTTAAAAGTTAGGAAGCTGGTTGCCTTGAAAAATGTAAGTAAATGTAACAAATAGTTTTTAAGTATATTTACTTTGTAGATTTTGTTTTGTAAAACAGTCTAAAACCTCTGCCATCAATTTCACTGCATAACAACAGGAAGTAAAAACAGGAAGTAAAGGAGAATTATTTTCTCGTGTTTTTAAAACACTGTTTAAAGGTCAAAAAGCAAAAAAGAGCAGCAGAAAAGGAGGAGGATGTAGAAAAAAAACATTCTTAAAGAAAAAAAATATTTTAAATCAAAAAGTGGTGACCACATTTGTGCAGCCGGCTAGCGAACGTCTAGTGATGAGTTCAGGGAACATCGGTAAAATGTAAAGCATCGAGCGGCGGCTTCGGTGTGACGCATTTCTGAAAAGTAAACTGTAACTACAGAGAACTAACATGGGTTACACTCTCCCCCTCTAAACCGCAAGGAAACAAAATATTTATTATATATAATCTAACATTTCTGGAATAGATTTAAAAAAGTATCGTTAATGAAGCACTATTGGACATTTTTAGAATGATACGTCGCCCTGTGAATACAGCATGTAATACATATTTAGTTTGAAATAACATCAATTTCCATCTGAGTCTAAAGAAAACTAATAATATGAGATAACTTGAACAAATGGATGAATGTGTGAAATCCAGCGTCAGACAGCGTCTCCAGCAAAGTATCCGTCGGTGTGTGTGCGAGCGAATACTTCGAGCGCCGCCGCCTATTAAATCTAAACACCGTTTTCATGACGGCCTTTTGTAAAAACAGATCCCGGACAAGGCCACAATTCACCTCCTTCCACTTAGCACTCCATCACGCCGTCTCCGTGTTTCCCCGCACTCGTCCCTCCCTCCTCGTCCATCCATCCCTCGTTCCCTCCACTCAGAAGTCCATTACAGCCTCCCGCCCGCAGCCTCCTCTGTTTGTTATCTGTCCCTCTCACATTATCTCTGCCTCTCCCGCCTCGCCTCGCCTCTCTCTCTTCATTATATCGCTAAAATCAGATCTGATGTTTCCTCCTCCGTCACTTCTTCTTCGTGCTTTTCGCCACCATCGACACTTCCAAACGTTTTCCCTTGCGCTCCTTTTTTTTTTTTTTTTTTTTTTTTTTGGGGGGGGGGGGGGGGTGAATGCAGATCCTGATGAATTCTCCTGTTATTTAAAACTTTCTCTTTCTCCTTTTCTACCTACAACCCCTCCTCTCCTTTTCTTCATCCCTCCTCCTCCTCCTCCCTGATGCTGCATGCACTTTATCACTTTTGGCAGCACCAACTTAAAAAAAAAGAAGAGAATTTATGCAAATGCGGGGCTGAAAAATGAGTGTTCACCTCGGCATGAATGTGCAGAGGAAAGTAGCGGAGTGCCTCATTACAATATTTTCTCTTTGTTGTGGATCCGCGGGATAATAATTAAGAATGATTTGTGATGTTGGAACAAAGCTGAGCTTCCTCTCCTCCCAGGAAATCCACCTAATGCTTCAGTTACCGAACACGCAGACGGACAAGGAGATCGAGTCGCAACCAGAAATCAGAATTAGAGAGCCGTGTGACAGGAAACAAACCGACTGGTTACGGCGCAGCGAGCTTCGTCATTTCCTGCTGCTCTCATGGTAAAGGGCTGATATGTGCTCATTTTGAATTTGATGCCACTGAGCTGCATCAACTCTTCTTTTAACAACACTCTGGAAACGTTGGGGAACTGAGGAGACCAGTTTCTGGAGTTTTGAAAGTGAAATGTGGTCCCATTCTTGCCTGATAGAGGATTCCAGCTGCTCAACAGTTCAGGGTCTCCTTTGTTGTATTGTTCATGTCCTGATGCTCCAGATGTTTTCAATGATTGACAGGTCTGGACTGCAGGAGGCCAGTTTATCAGCGGACTCTTCTACTAGAGAACCATGCTGTTGGAATACGTGCAGAATGTGGTTGGACGTTGTTCTGCTGAAATAAACAAGACCTTCCCTGAAAGAGATGTTGTCTGGATGGCAGCATATGTTGCTCCAAAACCTGAATATATCATTCAGCATTAATGCTTCCTTCCAGATGTTCAAGCTACCCATGCCATGTGCACTAATGCATTCCTGTACCATCACAGATGCTGGCTTCAGAACTGAGTGCTGATATCAAGCTGGATGGTCCCTCTCCTCTTTAGCCCAGATTTTAGCATTACACAACTTTTCCAGTCTTTTTGTCCCAAATGTTTTTGGGACGTGTTGCTGCCATCAAATTCAGAATCAGCGCATATTTTTCATGAAACGATAACATTTCTTTGATATGTTGTCTTCGGTTTATTGTAAATTAAATGAGTTTACGTGATTTGCAAATCATCACATTCTGTTTTTATTTACATTTTACACAGCGTCCCAACTTTTTTTGTGAAAAAGGGTTTGTACTTGAAACGGATTTAGTTTGATATAATATAAAACAGTTCTAAAAATGTTCCTCTCATTTCCTCTCTTGTCCTTACAGCAGTTTTTTCACCTTCTGAGATCCCCTTCCTTCCTTCTTCCTTCTTCCTTCCTTCCTTCCCTCCCTCCCTCTCTCCCTCCTCTTCCTTCCCTCTCTGGGTTTGCTGTCATCCCTCTGTTTGCTCTTTGTGACTCTTGAAACCGATGCAGCGCCGCTGAGGCCAGATATCAAACGGTCAAGCGTGAAAGGTGCCGAGGTCGAAATGAAGGAGGCGGTCTCTCGACACACACTCTGTTTATATTTGCACACAGTCATAGATACAGATTGGACGAAAAAAACACAACAAAGGAGACATTAAAAGACAATTATAAGTGAGATGCAATATAACGTTACATATCACTGTGCAGGACTACCAGGACTCTCACTGATTAAGATATAAAGTTTGAGTCCACACACACACTCACACTCACACACACACTCTCACACACACACACACACACACACACACACACACACACACACACACACACACACACACACACACACACACACACACACACACACGCACGCACGCACGCACGCACGCACACACACACACACACACACACACACACACACGCACGCACGCACACACGCACGCACGCACGCACGCACGCACACACACACACACACACACACACACACACACACACACACACACACACACACACGTCTACATAGATGTGCTGCTCCCTGCATTCATTAATAAAGAGAAGGACCGGGAGACGCAGCGAGGGACAGACAGGACAGGACAACGCAGACAGGAGGGAAAAATAATAGCCAATTTAGCCTTGTCGTCTTAAAGCTACACCTTGGCATTTTGAATTTTGCCTGGTTATTTTTCTTCACCAGACACTTGTCATATTGCACGGTGGTAAAAAGTTCCACTTTCCCAGAAAAAAAAAAAAAAAAGCAAAAATGGCTTGTTAGCATCTTTAAAACCAAAGAGGCGCCGTGAGCGATCCTTAAAAAGAGACGCCGGAGGAGGAGAGGAGGGTCAGAGCATCTGTCGTCGTTTGACGGGGATAATGAGGAAAGGAGGAAATCTGAGATTTTATGGAAAATGTTTGTATAAATATGAGAATTTCAAGGTGATTTTTTAGAGCAGGAGGAGGCAGCGACACACGAACGAGGTGTGTCACGTCTGCTCAAGCCCTCTCTATTATGTGCGACAGCACTGAATGTGTGCATGCTTTTTGGATGTTGGAATACATTTGCGTGTGTGTGTGTGTGTGTTGTCACCTTTTATGCAACCCAGCATTTCAATTAAAGACCGAGAGCCGTCCTTTTGTTTGGCGCTCTGTCGAGGAGAGAGACGGGGAGAGCGAGGCGTATTACTCTATTCAAACATCCAGCAGGAACCAAAGGGAAGGATTCAATTTTGTCCCCCGTCTGCTCGACACGAAGGACGAAACTCTTTTCATCGGTGTTGAGAGGACGCACACACACACACACACGCACACACACACACACACACACACACACACACACACACACACACACACACACACACACACACACACACACACACACACACACACACACACACACACACACACACACACACCACCTACCTCCGCACATTCAGGCACATACAAAGACGGCTCTCCCGCCCTACGCCTGCTCCCTCCCGTCCCGTCCACACATACATTTACAGTTTTGCACACAGTGGGCGGTCTGAAGACGCCGCGCCGCCTCCAAGTCACCAAGATAAATGTGATGAATCTCAATGCTGCGACTAAACTAATAAACTCGCTTCTACTGCGAGAAAAATAATCTGTAAAACTAGCTGGCTAAAAAAACATCTTTTAAAAGAACAGAAGATCGTTCATCCGTGCTGATGCGCTGATCCTTTAATGTTTCACCTGACAGCTGAGCTTCAGTGTCCAGAAGATGGAAACCGTCACGAGCAACAGATGTATTTCTCTCACACTGTAAAAAAAAACAACAACTATGAACTAAATGCAGAGCAACAATACGCAAAACTTTACCAAAACTGGTAAGAGGCGGACTGGAGGGCAGAGTGGACGCTACGTAACGTACAAAATCCTACATAGCGCACCTTTAAATTAGAAAAGATGATGACGAAACAAATTATTTCTCGAATCTTATTCAAGGCGTTATTATTCTTTTTGTCCTGAAAGTTTAAGCACATTTTTGGCGGCTTTATAATACTCAAAAACTCATGAGAGTTGGTACGTCCATCATTCCCGGTGAAAAATTACGTATTTTAGTGGCTTCGCGAGTGGGCGTGGCCAAATGGCTCGTTAGTGCCCCCTAAACTGATGCTCCGGCGGCTACATGCACAAAATTGGGTGGACATGTGTATCACACCTATTTTTTTTTCTTTTCTTTTTGTACTTGCAATACAGACAAAACATGAAAAATATCATGTTTGTGGATTCGATTTCAGAGTCCAAATTTGTGAACTACAGACTCTCAAGAAAATAAATTCTCTCCAGCTCTTTTCACCGTGTTGTGCTGACTCTATTACCTTCATACTGACACCCTCTTTATTCGAGCATCGCACATACATTTTATATTCACTGATATAAAGAGCCGAAGTCCTCACATCACGCCGGGGCGACACCCTGTTCTACTGCAATCTCACATTCAACATTTTCTTTCATCAGCTTTTTTTTTTTCAAATAAAAATAAAAAACATGTTTCTGGGGTTCAGACTGCAGTCTCTGCTTCATCCATGAAAATCCCTCACCAATGTTATAAACTAAAAGTTTTCCTTTTAACAGAGGTAAATAATGATTTCTTTGAGAGCACACAGAAGAAAAAAAACGACAGCTCGGATAAAAATGTACAAAAGTGGAAGTGTAATGTGAGTAAATCATGAAAGCATTCACATCTGAGCAGCCGTGGTGATCGTGGTCATAACGTCGATGTGAAGGTCGTGAGGGACACGGTGTCGGTGAAACTTCGGATCACCGGAGCTCTCCGTGCACAATGCAGAGGTTAAATCACAAGGTGTGCAAAAACATGTTGGAGAAAGTGTGCGGATACGAGATACTGTTTGTGAAATGGTATCAAAAGGTTCTCAGACTGTTTCTGTTGTGCACAAACAGAGCGGGGGCGGTGGGGGGGGGCGGGGGGCGGAGCTATAACCTTCAGAAATGTTTAAACTTGGCATGTTTCCCATTAAAGTGGCTCGATGGGTCGCGCTGACTTTGTTCTCTTCACATCCGTTGTAGGAATTTGGGGAAAAAGTGCAGAAAAAGTTCTGAAAACTGTTCCTGTTGCACACAAACGGAGCAGCAGGAAGCAACAACCTTCAGGAGGACGTTTTCCAGGTGTCGTCTCTCGATCAACATCGTCAGAGTTGACCAGGAGGGTTTTCTTTGACGTTGGTGAGGTCGTGTCACCGTGAATTCGTCCCTCAGAGTCAGACTGTCAACACCGAGTTCCACCGGGACCTTCTGAGGCGTCGGAGGGTTGTTAACGATGTGAGCTGGTTGTGAACTTGAGTTTAGTTGTTGTTTTTTTAGCAAAATTAGCCGTTTATCAGCTTTGTTAGCAGGTTGTTAGCATTTTTAGCTGGTTGGTAACTTGAGTTTAGCTGCTTTTTAGCTAAATTACTATTACTGTCAACACCGAGTTCAACTGTGACGTTCTGAGGCGTCTTAGGGGAAAACATTAGCTGTGGCGCCATGGCAACAGGGCTCTCCAACATGACAACACACTTTCTCCTCAAAAATTGATGCTGATGTTGATCAAGAGACGACACTTGTGCGCCGTTCGTGCGCAACAGAAACTTTTTGTAGTTTTCTTGGAGAAGAAAGAAAGAAAGAAAGAAAGAAAGAAAGAAAGAAAGAAAGAAAGAAAGAAAGAAAGAAAGAAAGAAAGAAAGAAAGAAAGAAAAGCGCAGCGAACGAACTGCTTGCACCAAGTGGATCAAAACATCAGCTCAGTTTTCAATCAGGTTTCATCTCAACTCAGAACTCTTGACATTCATGTCTTAGTTCTGCCGACCGAGTTGTTTCTGTGAAGAACAGATAGATCAGGAATGAAAGAGAGAGTTTCGAGTGAGCAGAGCAAAAATCAAAGCGGGGAAAAAAAAAGTGGTTCTGATAGTTTCTCCAGTAAAAAGTCTGATCCTCACAGTCTTCACTCTTTGTTGCTTCTACTGATAACTGCTGGTACTTTATTTATCGCTCTGGTTGTTTGATTATAGCCTATAATTTAAAATATGAATGATTAAATATCATGTTCTCGAGGATTTTTCCTCTTTGACACCGTCGCCTCGGACTTTTCAGGGTCTTATTACCTCACCAACGATCGGCGCCGTGCTCTGAGTGACATCCTGTCACCGGTGTCACACTGGGTTTGTTTTTTATTTTGATCCATCTTTGTGAGCCGGAGGTGTCCGTGACACTCGTCTTCATTTAACTCATCTGTCATCTGCCTCATTTTTTTCCTCTGAGGCGACTGTGTGGGCGTAAAAATATTTCTGAATGTGAGGTGCTAAAAACAGAACTATCAGAGAAATTTACACAGAATATTTGTACTGTTTCATCTCGTTCGCTGGAGGAAACCGACCTGAAATTAATGACAAAGTACAGGTGAAAGATTTGTTACGTTGCCAACGGCGATGGGTTCCTCCAGCTGACTTGTTAAAAGAGTCTCGTTAACAGCGGTACAACATATAACGTATAAAAGTGTCACGGATGTTTCAAAAGGTGCAGCGTCTTTTTCCACCCTTGTGGCCAACAGCAGGTATTGCAGTCCGTTCTGAGGAGATAAAACCCGGTCGATGAGTCCGAGTGTCGTCATACTCAAATGAAAGCAAATGAGAAAAAACACCAAACGGACGTCTTAGCGAGGTTAAAAACGAGATTTTCATTGTAGAAACGTTTTTAATGCTGGAAATAATGTGCAAATTTAATCTAGAAGTCCCGTTTCTAAGATACGACCCTTCACATTTTGGCCGTCGCCATCTTGTAATGTTGGAGCAGGAAGTGACCATATCTGGACGAGCTGGGGGGAGGAGCCAGCGGTGGATCTGACTCGATCTGATTGGAAACCCTAGAACACTACGTCCCGCCCACCGATAGCTGTAACCTGACTGCACCACAGGCCTGTCAATCAAACAGACCCCCCGGTGTGAAACCAGTTACGACACAGTCCTTGAGAGACAAAAAAAAAGCGTTGATCTGCTGGATCGCTGAATCAAAATCTCCAATCTGACAGTTATTGTGATTTCTGGTGAACAAGCAGGACTCTTTTTTTTTAATGAACGAGTGTCATGAAAGTCTTCAAGGAGACGAAAGTGCTTCTGTAGAGAAGGACCTTGGTCTCCCACCTCAGAAGGGAATTCATCATGAACCTACTCTGACGAGGTACATCTGGATCTTAGAGCCCACTTTTGCAGACGAGTACAGGCGAACGTTTGAAAAGTTAGAAACCGGCCTGCGTCTCTGACGTGTTCAATAAACCGGCTTGTGACTGCAGAACGTTATCGCCACCATGTGAAAGGAGCGGACCTCGTCCATCGCTCGCATAAATCACTAACGAGCACAAAAATACTTCGAGATTCTTACAGGGTCAAGTACCTGCATTTGTTTCCATGGAAACGAGCGATGTTCCCAGTCTTGTCCTGGCCACAGGTGTGGAGATGAAATCTCACACTGAGTACGACATAAATGGAGAATAGAAGAGCTTACCCCCCCCCCCCACCTCCCACAGGAGGATTGTGGGTAAATAACAAGAAACCTGTTGATCTGACTGTGTGGTCAGATTTGGAGAGAATCCAGAGTGTGCATTAGGACAACAAGGTGTGTGTGTGTGTGTGTGTGTGTGTGTGTGTGTGTGTGTGTGTGTGTGTGTGTGGTGATGAAGGTTATAAATTACAGTGTGTACAGTAATTATTTGTACACTCAAGACGGAAGCTGGTGCAGAAAGCATGATGAATGCTTTACACCAAGGCTGAAATAACTTTAGGCTCGAACAAGCATAGAGTCCAACAAGAAGAAGAAGAAGAAGAAGAAGAAGAAGAAGAAGAAGAAGAAGAAGAAGAAGAAGAAGAAGAAGTTGAAGAAGTTGAAGAAGAAGAAGAAGAAGAAGAAGAAGAAGACGAAGAAGACGAAGAAGAAGAAGAAGAAGAAGAAGAAGAAGAAACGTTCACGTTTCAAATCGTCCTTTATGGTCTCCAACACTGCGGTGCGGATCGGACTGAGCTGTTTTTGAGCCCAAGCCATGATTTCAATTTTAAATAATTTGAGAAGTGTATATGCATTCTTATATCAGTCACGAAACATGAATAAAATCCTTTAATTAAAAAGAACACGTTTTTCCACCAATCACAGGCCCTTGTAGCTTTTTTGTTGTTGTAAACAACCACTTCTGAATGAAGACTGGTTAAATAAACTGCCTGAAACTGAACATGAGGCCAAACAGAAATAGAAAAACCGGTGCAGTCATCGCCGCTGGTGCATCTGGACACTTTCCAGAACTGTACTTTTACTTTTTACTCAGGACCTCAGAGCTGTGAACTTTCACTGGAAAGTAGTTCAAACCTGCTGGAAAAGTCTCGTAATATCACTGCTTGATGCCACATGCTCCAACAGGTAAAGAAACCATGAGCAGATTAGAAGTCTCACCTTGTCAGCCGGAGCAGCCGATGAGGAAAAATTTAACAGTGAAAATAAAGAGATCGCAATTAAAGCTGTTTTTACTACGACTCTGTAAGCAGATGTGTTAATTAAATTCACCTCAGCAACTTTCTTTTTAGTATATGTGAGTGAACTACTTTGCCAAAATGTCAGAGAGCTGCTCATGTTTGGTAACATTTATTCACCTAGCTGAGCTCCACCCAAACCAGCTGAATCAGCATCTTTTTATGCGAACAATAACAAGTTGATACTCAACACACACATTTTGTATCACAACATTTTAAATTCAATAATTTGTGCACGCTTTTTTTCTTAATACATTTATTTACATTTTCGATTGTATCACGCAACTCTTTTGTGACCAAACTGGTTTGAAAAAGTGCCAAATAAATCGTTCTAATATCAGATTTAACGAATAAAATCCAGTGTTTCCCTTCAGCTGGGCCCTCCTGCTCCTCCTGAAAGAAACATATGTCTAATCATGGCTGGACCCCGTGTGGAAAAGGAGGGCTTTTAATTTGAAAAGTCACGGCTTAACTGCCGTCCACTTGTTAATCGATGAAATCGTTCTCCTCAGACAGATTAATATATAAATCACCCACAAAACACAGAATACGATAAATCCACTTCCAATTAGTCAAACTAAACCCTCCTCCTGTTAAAAGAACGTAACTTCAGTGGGCTAAATATTTGCGTTAACTTTAAAACATCATCTGAATATCCAAAGCCACTAAGAGCTCGTTCTCTCCGTGTTTTAAATATTCCGAGCAGGAGCGTAATGTATGTTTTGCGGTACAGAAAAAAGGCAGAGTGTCTGCAGGCCGGTCGGTCGGCTAATTAAACGACTGCTCGGCCGCAGCGGCGGTTAATGCTGTTCAATTATGAATGAGAGAGACGGGGTGAAGAGGGCAGCGCGATCGATGGGAGGGAGGGCTGCGGGGACGGACGGGATATAAAGAGGGATGAAGAAGAAGAAGAAAAAAAAAGCAAAGGTGGAGGGAGACGAGAGCTGGAAGAAGAAATCAAAGAGGAGAGTTTGAAATCAGAGACGGAGAAAAGACTCTCGTGGAAGAAACCCAGGCGGCGGTTCACGCTCGATGTCGTGTCGGTGTTTTTGAACCAGACTCTTGTTCAGTGTCAGTCGGGCTGAAACGGACCCCTTCGGCGCCACGGCGCCACCCGGTGTTTGTTTTGGTCGACCTGACAGCCACAGGCGTCTCTCTTTATCTCCCTCTTCCTCACTGTCTTCCCGTCTCGTCACACGTTTGTCAGATGTCTCCGCTGCTGTCACCGGCTTTTTATTTCAGCCTTTTAAAACCTTCTTTTCTTTACATTTGATTCTACTTTAAACAAGAGTGTTAAATCTGAATTCTGATGCATTTTACAAAGATTCAAAAATTCTTCTTAATATGTTAAAATAATTTGTCTTTAATTTTAGCCCGACTATCGCCAACATCTTCAAGTCTTTGCTGTGAGTACGGTCTGGAAGCTCTGAGTGGGCGTGGCAGTCGTGAAAGTCGTAGAGCCATAGTTCGTATATGAAAGTGGACGTAGCTTCCGGGTCCCAAAAATTAGGCTCATGGGAGAAGTGCCGTAAGCTGTAATACCACCGAGCGCCACTAGAGGGCTGGCGGCAACAAATTCTCTCACAAAATACAAAGTCAAATATGTTTGATTCAAGCAGTTTGATGTTGATTTGAAGTTCTTCCTCACGAAGGTTTCTGCTTCCTCCTGCTGCAACACAAACATTTTCGCAACTTTTTGATCATATTTGTTTGTTATTTTGTGTGATTCCCTGTTTTCCCCCAAAATCTCTCCAACGGACGTGCAGAGAACAACGTCGGCGCGACCACATCGAGCCAGAGTCGGCCGAGTTTCTAAGGTTTTACAGAACACAACGCTGCTCTGTTAACGGCAGAGATAATTAGCTCCTCTATTTAACGCGTAAACAACACAGCCTCTGGTTTAATCCTTCTCCTACCGTTTTGTTTGCGTGTTTGTCGGAGAGATGATTAAAACAGAAAACCACAATCTGAACTTTGTAAAACGCACACTGTTGCTCTTGACAACAGACAATGCCCCGGCAACCCAAACCGCGCACAGAA
Source organism: Brachyistius frenatus (assembly GCF_029030835.1). NCBI lineage: Eukaryota > Metazoa > Chordata > Actinopteri > Embiotocidae > Brachyistius > Brachyistius frenatus. The sequence continues at coordinate 333,338 of NW_027210763.1, forward strand.
CCGCTGCACCCAGTTACGGTCGATAAGCTACGATTTTGGCAGCCGCTTGTCTGGGAACAGATTTGGTGAATGGTCAGTTATGAATTGCCAAAGTGCAGCACAAATCCTCCCAACAAATAAATACTAAAAATAAAAAATAAAAAAGGTGCCTCCTGCCCCCCCCTCCCTTACCCCTTCCCCCTCATCCTTATTGGGGGAATTGTTTTAATGGGGAGCAGTTAAAAAAAAAAAAAAAATTCTGTGGGGGAAGTAGATTCTATTCAAAACTTTTAAAAAACCACCCCAATCATGGAAAACAAGCAGCTCTCTGGGCGCTTTTTGTTCTGCAGGAAAAAAAAATCACAGCTCCGACCGACGACTGGCGCACACACAGGACGGATGAAGAAAATTAAATAAAAAAAGTCCACGCAGGAGTTTGTCTCAATCGGACGACATCTTTTCCTGCATTTTACACGACAACAAAAACAGAGAAGAAGAGAAAGGAAGAGGTTAACTGAGACTCCAGCATTTCACTGCAGGATAGAGACGTATGTACACAATGCTGCATATGTAGTATAGACACGTAGGCACATATGTACGGACAAATGTGGACACGCACACACACACACACACACACACACACACACACACACACACACACACACACACACACACACACACACACACACACACACACACACACACACACAGAGAATTAAATCAGTGTAGCGCTTGGCACTTGTGCCTCTCTGGCCCCCAACCTGCTGGCTGATTCAATTTTCTGGGCAAATCTGCCGACAGTGACCGCTAACACTCACCTTTAGATGGAGAGAGAGGGAGAGTGTGTGTGTGTGTGTGTGTGTGTGTGTGTGTGTGTGTGTGTGTGTGTGTGTGTGTGTGTGTGTGTGTGTGTGTGTGTGTGTGTGTGTGTGTGAGAGATAGACATAGAGAAAAAGCAGCGTTGGGGTTGGCAGGTCTGGACAGGCAAAGAGGGGGTGAGAGAAAAGGTGACTGTTACTGCATCCTTCCAGAGTTGGTGTGTGTGTGTGTGTGTGTGTGTGTGTGTGTGTGTGTGTGTGTGTGTGTGTGTGTGTGTGTGTGTGTGTGTGTGTGTGTGTGTGTGTGATGAAGGTGAGCGCCAGCAGTATTCCAGAAGGGAAGCGGACAGGAAGGAGAAGTGTCTTCAGCTGCAATACCACCGAGTGCCACTAGAGGTCGGCTCCAAAAAGCCTCCGGCTCCATAGACTCCCATTCAACTTCTCTCATCAAATCCAAAGTGAATAAAATGTGTCCATCAGTTATCTCGGTGTTGTTAGCTAAAGTCACTCCTTCTTCTTAGTTTTCTGGAGGTCCATCTGAAAATAATCCCTCATTCATTAGAAAAGAAGATTCAAGAAGACCTGGTTTTGGGGGCGTGTCTGTTTGATTGACAGGCCTGCGGTGCAGTCAGGTTACAGCTATCGGTGGGCGGGACGAAGTATCGTCAGGTTTCCGATCAGATCGGTCAGATCCACCGCTGGCTCCTCCCCCAGCTCGTCCAAATATGGTCACTTCCTGCTCCAAACCGCTCCGAACTAGTAAAGATGGTGACGGACAGAATGCAAAAAATATGATTTGGGCTGCAGGTTTTTTATCTTTTCGACTGTCCCCTCTGTAATGTCCTGTCGGAGGTCGTCTGTGATTACCTGAATACTAATGAGGTTTCCACACTGACTAGTTCAAAACTAAACATCTTAAAGGTGATGAAAGGAAGGCCGAGAAAAAAAGAGCGAGTCAGGATGCAGACGTACAGAACGATACGCTGACAGACGGAGAGGCAGGCAGTAGAAACAGAGGAGGTCACATATGCTCACTTCCATAGACATAAGCCCTGATTAAATTGAGTGTGTAGTCACTGGCTGGCTCTTCAGTTCAGGTGTGTGTGTGTGTGTGTGTGTGTGTGTGTGTGTGTGTGTGTGTGTGTGTGTGTGTGTGTGTGTGTGTGTGTGTGAGAGTGTGAGTCCTGTAATATTGTCTGCGGTCCCATGGGCTGTCGCTGAGCAAACTCAATCAACTCCCACTCACCTCTGTGGCCCTCCCTACACTGTCAGGCCAGGACGAGACACCGGTCCGGCTTCTCCTCTGGCCTCGCACACACAGAGAGAGAGAGAGAGGGGAGGAAGTCAGTGTGTGTGTGTGTGTGTGTGTGTGTGTGTGTGTGTGTGTGTGTGTGTGTGTGTGTGTGTGTGTGTGTGTGTGTGGGCAGCTACATGTTCAGGTGTGCCCTTGAAAGAATCAGAAGCCTCTACAGATTGGTTGCATTAGTATGAGAGGTTTTCACTGAGCTTCACATGTTCGTGTGTGTGTGTGTGTGTGTGTGTGTGTGTGTGTGTGTGTGTGTGTGTGTGTGTGTGTGTGTGTGTGTGTGTGTGTGTGTGTGTGTGTGTGTGTGTGTGTGTGTGTGTGTGTGTGTGTGTGTGTGTGTACAGATCCACATATGTGTGAGAACATGTGACGTGTCATGACAAGATCTTCTTCTTCTTTTGTTTCTCAGAAGTTCCTCCTGATTGTTTAATTGCTCTGCAGCTTTTGCGGACACATGCACAGACGGCCCCTCTAGCCTCACTGACCTTTGACCCCCTACACACACACACACACACACACACACACACACACACACACACACACACACACACACACACACCTGTCAATCAGCAAACACCCGCAGCAGCTAACTCTATAAACGGAGGGTCTGAGGCAGAAAGGCGACGCCCATCAATCAGCTGATCAATCATAATTGGCTCATTTGCATATTTGCCACATAGTCACAGTCATCATTCATTTATGCAAATGTTGCAGCAGTATCCGGGCTCCGGGGAGACAGCGAGAGAGGAGGGAGGTCAGGACTGAGCCCGAACTTGTTGGCTGCTCAGAGATCAAATTAGAGCTTTATTTAGATTTATGCAGATGTTAACAGTAATGATATACGGCGCGGCGCGGCGCCCTTGTGTGTCGGTGAAGACATTAATGCGTCGGCGGCCGCAGCGCGGAGACACTGTCTCACTGTTCAAACACCACCGCGGGTTTTAAAATACAAGGCTAACCTAGGAGCCTCATTTCCATCGCAAACTTAAAGCAGGATTCATATATTCATGTTATTCCTGATTTTGAACTCGAGTCTCGTGTCGTCCGACTGAAGACGTTCCGTCGGCCGGCTCCGTCTCCGGGTGGCAGCCGTCGGTGTCGTTGCTGGAGGACAACTTGGGTTACAAAAATAAATTGTAGTAAAATAACGTTATTTTTTGGAATTATTTGCCTGCAGAGGTGAAATAAATCTGAATAAATTTCCTATTTTGTCACAAATATAAGTATCAGACCAACAGCAGGTCATCCTGTCGGTACTCATCCTTGCAGGAAGAGCTAAAGAGTTCAAATTGGATGATGCTACTGCATCTTCGACCCGTTATGAATCCTCCAGTTCAGATTCTGTCCGTCACCATCTTGTTAGTTCGGAGCGGTTTGGAGCAGGAAGTGACCATATTTGGACGAGCTGGGGGAGGAGCCAGAGGTGGATCTGACCGATCTGATCGGAAACCTGACGATACTACGTCCCGCCCACCGATAGCTGTAACCTGACTGCACCACAGGCCTGTCAATCAAACAGACACGCCCCCAAAAACAGGTCTTCTTGAATCTTCTTTTCTAATGAATGAGGGATTATTTTCAGATGGACCTCCAGAAAACTAAGAAGAAGGAGTGACTTTAGCTAACAACACCGAGATAACTGATGGACACATTTTATTCACTTTGGATTTGATGAGAGAAGTTGAATGGGAGTCTATGGAGCCGGAGGCTTTTTGGAGCCGACCTCTAGTGGCACTCGCTGGTATTGCAGCTGAAGACACTTCTGGATCGGAACCATTTTACAGACCTGAAGCTACGAACTCTTTATATATACAGTCTGTGGTGCCGACCAATCGTAAGGGAGAAGGTCTACATCGATGCAGCAAGATGAGAATGCTTTGCAGGTTTAATGTTTACAATTTCCATCCTCTCATCTTAGCGTGTTAGCATGCTAACATTTGCTAAACGGCGGTGTAAGTAAAGAGCAGTGTGCCGACACGGTCTGTGGATAGAATGAGTCTGTGTTTGCATGTGAAAGTGTGCCGCCGTGTTTACACTGGGAGGAGGGGGGGGGGGGGGCAGAAGTCAGCTCGAGCCGTACTTTCTGTCCAAGAAACGCCGAAAGGTTATTGGCTGCAAAACAGTTCAATATGTCACATCAACGCACAGCTCAGTGAACAGCTGGAGAACAGAGCGAGGAGGACGGGGATGAAACGGGACGACGTGAAAAGACGGAGAGACCGGAGGGCGAGGGCGGGAAAAAGACTGGACAGTACGGGAGATGACAGAGACACAAAGATAAGAGGTTTGAGTGAGAAGCAAGAAGATCAGATGCGATCAAAAGGTTTCGGAGACGGCTGATTTAAATTTGTCCGTCATCTCCTTCGAACTCGTCCCCCCATCGCTCCCTGGAAGTCCCGTTTTGTAAAGCGAGTCTGGCGCCATCTGCGAGTTCAGCTGGATCTCCTCCCGGTACGGTGACCCGACAGCTTAAACTTCATTTTGGGGAACGGTAGAAGCAAAAATCTAGCGAGTACGGTGGGGTGAAGAACAACTGGGAGCCAACTTGAGGGCGACGCAGCAGCGGTCACGTTGACGTGAGGAACTCAGTGATGATGTTGAACATTAGATGTACCGACTCTCATCCTGTTTCGACTGCTATCAAAAGAGGTGTAAATTCATGTTCCAGTATGAAAAATAACTGCAAAGAGAATCATAAAAACTCATCATCAATCATCTCAACAATCATGGAGTCACTGTTAGACTTCACGAAGAGAACTTCTCTGAGATGCTTGGAACCACCTTAAAAAAAACCACCAGGCAGAAGAGATTCGCTGGTAATTTTACTGGCAAATGGAGCTCAAACCAAATACTACGTTTTCAGTTAATTGCACAAAACAAACCTTCCTCTTGCCACGGGTGACTAAAACCTTTGCACAGTGCTGTGAAGAGGACTATCTGGGTGGTGGTTGTCATGGTGACCAAGGCTGAACTCAGAAAGACTAAAAAAAAAAACTAAAAAAAAAAACCTCCAACTTAATTCGCACAAAATTCAATGATCACCGTGAGAGTGAGAAATGGTTGCACTCACATGGAGATGTGTGTGTGTGTGTGTGTGTGTGTGTGTGTGTGTGTGTGTGTGTGTGTGTGTGTGTGTGTGTGTGTGTGTGTGTGTGTGTGTGTGTGTGTGTGTGTGTGTGTGTGTGTGTGTGTGTGTGTGTGTGTGTGTGTGTGTGTGTGTGTGTGTGTGTGTGTGTGTGTGTGTGTGTGTGTGTGTGTGTGTGTGTGTGTGTGTGTGTGTGTGTGTGTGTGTGTGTGTGTGTGTGTGTGTGTGTGTGTGTGTGTGTGTGTGTGTGTGTGTGTGTGTGTGTGTGTGTGTGTGTGTGTGTGTGTGTGTGTGTGTGTGTGTGTGTGTGTGTGTGTGTGTGTGTGTGTGTGTGTGTGTGTGTGTGTGTGTGTGTGTGTGTGTGAGTGTGTGTGTGTGTGTGTGTGTGTGTGTGTGTGTGTGTGTGTGTGTGTGTGTGTGTGTGTGTGTGTGTGTGTGTGTGTGTGTGTGTGTGTGTGTGTGTGTGTGTGTGTGTGTGTGTGTGTGTGTGTGTGTGTGTGTGTGTGTGTGTGTGTGTGTGTGTGAGGGCTATATTGTCGGTGGGTCAGTGTGTGAGACCGATCTGTGCACCAAATCATGCCATCTGCTTATCGGCGCTTTGATAAATGACAGATGATGTCATCCAAATCAAAACAGACGGATTAACGAGTCGGATCTTCAACACCTCCGATACACAAACACACAAACACACAAACAAAAATCAGATTGTATTTACACACACGCACACAAAAACCACAAGCTGTTAAAACCTCGTTATGTAGTTCGTTCTCCGGCTGACGGAGGTGAGAAGAAATAAATGACTGGTGATTCTGTTGTCGAGTCAGCTGTGAAAACAATGCAGCTGCCGTCTGGCGTGTTACGACATCACAGTTCAGGATATTTGACCATAAACACGTTTCTCTAAATATGATGTGAACAAATGCAAAACGATGCGAAACGTTATCGCTGTGATGCATCTTTCATAAAGAGGTTCAGGTTGTGTGTTTATTGCTCGTTGTGAGACCAGAATATCTGAACGCACACTCCCACACGAGGCCGCATACGGGAGCAAACATCTCAACGAAGCCGGCCGACGGATCCGCCGAGAGGCGACCTCGGCTCTGACGGAGCGAAGAATCAGAAAGAAGAAGTTTGTGTGCGAGAGCACTGAACGCTGCACGCTCGTGCTCTAGTGATGCCGTTTTAAAACCTCCTCGGCCCGGACGCTCAGCAGAAGATGTGCGAAGGTCGTTCCAAAAAGCTCAGAGGCCGCTGCTGTGGAATCTAAACGGTGGAAATGATCTTCGTGACTGAGTGTTCACTGTTTCATCAACGGATCAGCGCACGAGTTGCACAAATATGAGCGTGATCGTGAGCGCACGTCGATTTCACCGAAAGAGTGTAACTCGAAGGTTTGGGTCAAATATTTGGGGAACGGAAAAAAAAAAAAGTCACAGGGAGCCAAATACAGCGAGTAGGCACGTTGTCATGCTGGAGAACCTCTGTTGCCACGGCGCCACAGTTCAGGCGGTTTTGCAGCGAATGTTTTCCTCCTCAGACGCCTCAGAAGGTCCCAGTACAACTCGGTGTTGACAGTCTCACAACCAGCTAGTAAAGCTAACAGCTAATTTCACGAAAAAAAACAACCTCCAGCTTAATTCAAGTTAACAATCAGCTAAAAACACTAACAAACTGCTAACAAAGCTAACAAACTGCTAACAAAGCTAACAAACTGCTAACAAAGCTAAAAAAAAAAGAAGCAAATTTTGCTAAAGAGCAACAGTTAAACTTGAGTTAACAACCCTAACAAACAGCTAACAAAGCAAAAAAATTGTTTTTTTAATTTAACAAACAGAACAAACAGCTAACAATACTAATAACCTGCTAAAAAAAAAACAGCAAATTTTGCTTAAACCCCCCGAGCTAAACTTACATTAACATCCAGCTAACAACACTAATAACGCTAGCAACCCTCCGACGCCTCCGAAGGTCCCGGTGGAACTCGGTGTTGACAGTCTGACTCTGGGGGATGAATTCACGGTGACACAACCTCCGCCAACATCAAAGGAAACCCAGCTGGTGTCTCCTGACCTGACGAACCTTCTCCGGTCTCGGACAGTGAAGCTCCGCCCCCTCTTGAAACGTTGAACGTCACTCAGAAACATGTCGCGTACGCAACTAAATAAACAGACAAATGTTTCAGGACAATTTTCTGTCGTTGAATCATCGCAAGTAAGACTTTAACTTTAACACAGCAACAACCTAAAAGTATTATTTTTGTAGCCAAGTCTTGGATGAACAAAGTTTTTGTTTAAGTTATTTATAATTCAGTCCGAATGCTGTTTAGTTCTTTATGACCTGCGCATCACTAACATGGATGGACTGAAACTTTCTGTGTGGCTTCAGTCGGGTAATTTAGCCTGCTTGACTTTTTCTTTTTCTTTTCTTGTTGTCCAGAAGTGTATAAGAGCTTCTTCCTTCATGTCCTTGTCTGTGTTTGTGTGTGATGGCTGAACACATTGTACCTGCGTGTAAAATTGCAGGAATACTAAGCATGCTGCAAATCACAGAAAATATTTTACTTATCTTTTATAAAAAATTTTTTTTAACTTGGATAACTTTGGGGCTCAAAGTTACAAAAACTTTGTTACGTAGCTTGTGACTGAAATCGTGTTATTCTGTGACATCTGATGTTTTCTGGTTCGCTGGCATGCGGTTGGTTTAGAGGAGAGGGAACAGAGTCTTGCTGTAAATGATGAGTTACTTTTAATAATAAACTTACGTTTTTTTATGGAAAGGTGACTTTATGTCGTAATACTTACAGCAGAGCTTCCGTTCACAACATTTTTTGCCCCCAAAAAACAGCACAAGAATTGCCTGAATTTGCGTTAATCATTGCGATCACAAGATCAGGATTTCCTCGATTGTTCTGTCACATTACAGATCCAAACACAAACAGATAAACTGCGCTGATGAAACAAGATTTCTTAAGAAGACATCGCTTTCTGTGTCTGATACCGTACGTTTGCTTGCACACAAAGAGAAATGGGTCAGTGCGATCAATGACATCAGAGGGGGGGGGATGGAGGTGGGGAGGGGGGGAGAGGGGGAAGGGGTGGGGAGGGGGGAAGAGGGGGAAGGGGTGGGGAGGGGGGAGGGGGAAGGGGTGGGGAGGGGGGGAAGAGGGGGAAGGGGTGGGGGTTCGAAGCTGAAAACTGACAAGACGGAGAGGCCGATCTGACGAGCCGACGCTGAGCCGCCATCTGCTGAAGTTTCTCTCCTCCTCACTGAGGTTTGTGAATGATAGCATCAAGTCACACACACACACACACACACACACACACACACACACACACACACACACACACACACACACACACACACACACACACACACACACACACACACACACGTTATCTCTCCGCCTCTCTGATCTTTCACCTCTCTTTTCTCTCCATCTATCACCGGCTGCTTAACGCTAAGAAGAAACGCACACAGTGGATCTCACCTGAGCTACGACTCACATGTTCAACAGATCACGAAGCCGCCGTTCACACGTCTCACATCCACTGAGCAAACAGCCGGATGTTTCCAAGGCAACGCTCACGGTGATCTCATCTTATTGATACGATTGGTTTTGACCAGATATATATCGTCGCGTGGACAATACGTCATACTTCACGTTCAATAATGGGAGTTTGATACCGCTACCAATTCATACGAAAATTACACATTATGTTGTGAATCTTCAGGTTTCATGCAGTTCAGAGGGGGAGAGTGTAACTCTGGTTGTTTTTTGCGTAGCTACAATTAACAGACGTCCCCTAAACGCCTCACATGAACGTTATCGGTGAACGGAAACATTTACTGACGTCCCCTAAAATGCCGTCAGCACACGTCCCACTTCTGTTACTGCAGCAACTCAGCGGCCAAAATTAGTCTGAAATAGTGAAATAAGACGTTCAAATGTGAGATACTAACACACTAATTCTGTAGGTGCTGTAAAAGAAAAATTGCTAACTAGGAATGGACATTTCAAGCAAAATTAATATTCAAAATTCACTGATAAACTATTGTTTGCCCGAAAAAAATCACACATCATTCAAAAAGACGCACAAACCACCAGTTAGTACACGACTGAGACGACATATTTAGGTCATGTGGTACTACGGTCAATCATTAAACCAGTTCAGCTCCTTTCATACTGTTTCAGCTGATATGCAAGTGTCAGTATATAAGAAAACAAAATGATTCACCTGAACAATTCATCAAAAAAATAACATAAATATATATATTTAAGGTCACATTTAGGAATAAAATAGCAAGAAATGAAGGAAAATAATGTCCTCATACAACAACAGGATGTATTTGTGTGTGTGTATCGTATCAGTGATCCATCCAACAGTGAATGTGTGTGTGTGTGTGTGTGTGTGTGTGTGTGTGTGTGTGTGTGTGTGTGTGTGTGTGTGTGTGTGTGTGTGTGTGTGTTTAGGCTCTATGCCTGTGGGTCAGAGTGACACAGTGATCATGGTCCGAATGATTAACGCCGGTTTCCTGTCAATTCGCATTAACTTCCTGAATGCGGCATTTATCAGCTCGGCTCCACGAGGTCACCGCTTCCTTAATTAGTCGGAAACCGCGACACCAGAGTCGAGCTCGTCCCTCGAGCCGTGATTCATCTAATGAAACGGGAGAAAGCTTCGGCGAAATGAAGCAAACTCAATTGAGAAAAACAAAACAAAAAGTCTGTGCCGGCGTCTCGCAGCGAAAACCAGCGACAGTGAAAAGGTTTTAATAATATGTTATGAGCGTGAGCACATGACAGTCTCCCGGCGTGAAACCCTTTTTGCTAACACTTCACCCAAAATAACTTCTATTATGAGGTGGAGAGCAAAATGTGCAAGCTTTGATTAAAGATGCTGTGAAATACCAAATTCATTAATTGTCTTAAATGTACAGACAGAAGACGCGTTACAGCGCGAGAAGAGACGCATCTCAGGCTGGAAAACTGTACGAGCTGGTTTCATAGAAACGTACGAGGTTTCCATGAAGAAGTCCAAAGGCTGTTCCTGCTGTGCACGAATGGAGAATGGAGGAGAAAGAAGGTATAACTTTTGAGGAATTATTCCAACTTACGTCACTTGATTAACTTCAGCATGAGTTTTTTTCCGGGACCGCTGGAACGATTCACCGCGGAGCCAAAAATTCACAGAAACCTTGGAAAAAAAAAAAACGGGCCACGAATAAACGCTTAAAACCTCCGGAGAGACGACGGCGATGTCCTGATGGCGTCGAGAATGTGAATTTAACACGTGAGATAATAACTGTGACTATTTCGAGACGCGTTATTTCTATCATACACAGATGGCCAAGAATGAAGTCGTCACCGTTCAGCTTTCGTTGATGGTCAAAGGTCCATTAATATATTACAAATTTTGTCAGACCAACAGGATTCATAAGCTTTTCTCCAGGATGGATTAAACAGATCAGATTCATTCTCTGATGCCTCGACAGGATGAGAATGAACTAGTGATATATACCCACCACTTTCCCACCTTGTGCTCTTATGGTTCCAGTCAGAGCTTTATTTTACTGAAATGTTCCAAAACTCCCTGTTTCATAATAAATCAATATTTCTACCTGCGATTTATATAATCCGATTGCTTTAAGTTTAAAAAGTAAAAAAAAAAGTAAGAAGGCATGCTGGGAAACGTCCTGAGCCGTTGGACCGATGGCGTTTGGCTTCTCCGCCGAGACAACACGGCCACACAAGTTTCTCACCCGCAACCACACAACTAGCCGGATTTAACTAACGAAGCACAAGAAGACTTATTTAAAAGGAGACGGTGGCCAGATTTAAATTAGGTCCCGTTTTTTTGGTTGTTTTTTTTCAGGACAATCGTCGCTGTCTACGAAAATGTAAAGTTTCAAGGCTTCTGGTGTGCGAGTTGTGTACGCCCTCCATCCACCCCGAGCTCCTCCTGCTGTATCTGATGCAGCTCATAAATGTGGCACTTCATTCATTCATTTAAAAAGCAGCTTCTGATTATTCTGCACAAGAACATTTTAACCAAAAAACAATTGATCTGTATGGAAATGTGGTTTCCAGGAGACGGAGTTGAGCTTCACGGGTCGGGTCAGTATCCAACAGAAACATCTGAATAATCTTACATCTATATGTGACCGTGAACTACAATTTTTGTACTACTTTAGCACAACATTGCACTACACACTTAAACAAATACATAATGAGTAAAACAAAGAGCTATCGGTGCCCTGCTGCAGCTGACGGGAGCCATGAAACATGGCTCACGTCAGTCCGCTGCGACTTCTTCCCCAATAATCTGTCTGTCAGTATTAAATTGCACTGATGTGATGTGATATAAAGGAGGGAGCCGACGTCTCTGTAGATGTCTGTTTTTCCAATAAAAAAAAGAGGAAAGACATGTGCAGAGAGGTTCTCTGAGGCTCAAAGCATATAGGCCTGCCAGCAGAGGATAAGAGAGCGAGAGATCATTTCATATTCAGGGGGAGAAAAAAAAAGAAAAGAAAAAGAGGATAGCCAGACAGATAAAAACGAAGAGGACGAAGGGTTGCCAAGATCTTGAATGAGATACATTACGAGTGGAAGAAGAGAAGAGAAAAAAGGAGATGAAGACAGTGAACATGACAGATAAATGTGGAGAGAGAGAGAGAGAGAGAGAGATGGGTAATTATTAACAGAAGGACAAACTGAGGCCTGAACCACGATGAAAAAAAGATAGAAACATGAAGAGGAGAAGATAGAAACAGAAAGCACAGATAATGAGACAAATATTAAGAGAGAAAAGGAGGAAAATCTGTGAACGAGAGGAGAAAAACGGGGAAAAAAAGTAGGTGTGAATGTTTAAAGCTGCTGCAGCTCCTCTGAAAATCTTCTTTGTGTTTTCTGATGAGTTTATGCATACTGTAGTAGGTGTGTGTCACATCATATTATTCACGATAATACCGGTATCATTTAAATAATTATAATTAAATAAACATATCGTGATAACGCAAATATTCCAACTCGCTAACTGTACGAAATACAATCGCAGCAACGAGCTTTGACATGATTGCACTTTAATTAAAAGGCATTCAGATGAGTGACGTCTGAAACGTAAACAACACGGATGCTGGAGAGGAAAATGAAAACGGCACTTAGCTTTGTAACTATTATTTGTGTTTTCTCTCTGCAGGTGTCTGATGGGATGTTACAGGTCTGTTGTCTACTTCATATCTATGCTGTTGTTTTCTCTCTCTGCTCTCCTCTTAAACTAAATCAGGTGAAGAAGACGGCCGCCAACATCCGAGTCCCGTTCTGTCTGAGGGATTTCTTCCTGTTGAAAGAAAGTTTTTTGTATTAATAATAAAAATAATTATAATTATAATAATAATAATAATACTGGGCTATTAGAAAAATTCAAAAACAAATTGATGGTTTCCCTGCTGACCTCAGTTTTTTCTTGTGTAGTTTTACAACCAATAGGATTTCAGTATTAAAGTATTCTGTCTGTAAAAAGTTACAAAATCTTAACACAAAAAAAACTATAAGTGTTGTGCAGCTTTTCGTCATGACGTTGTCATTTAGATTTGAGTCTTTGACTGACTTCCAGATTCTCCAGGGGACAGAAAGGTGAGAAAAGAAGAAGAAGAAGAAGAAGAAGAAGAAGAAGAAGAAGAAGAAGAAGAAGAAGAAGAAGAAGAAGAAGAAGATGGAGAAGAAGAAGAAGAAGATGGAGAAGAAGAAGAAGAAGAAGAAGAAGATGGACAGAAACAACATATTCTTCAGTAAACAAACCGAGGAGATTAACAGGAGGAAGAAAGAGGGAGAATGAATACGTGACTGTTGCTGTATAAACATTGAACATTGAATCTGCCGCCGTCACATCGGCAGTCACGCTGCGTTCACATGAAGAAGCACGGAAATAAGATGCTTCCAAATAAAGTGTTGACGCTAAAAAAATACTAATCATTAGGTTTATTCTAGGTTCTGTTTGAAATAATAGATGTTGGATATCGTTGGGAGTCCTTCTGACAGTGTTGACAGTCTGACAACCTGCTAACAACCTGCTAACAACCTGATAACAACCTGATAACAAATAACTCATTTAACTAAAAAAAACAGCTAAACTCAAGTTAACAACCAGCTCACATCGCTAACAACCCTCAGAAGGTCCCGGTGGAACTCAGTGTTGACAGTCTGACTCTGGGGGACGAATTCACGGTGACACCAACCTCACCAACGTCAAAGAAAACCCTCCTGGTGTCTCCTGACCCGACGCACCTTCTTCTTTGACGGTGAAGCTCCGCCCCCTTTTGAAACGTGAACGTCACTCAGAAACACGTCGCCCGGCTCGTCGCTTCATCGCCGTCGACTTTCTGAAGCGTTTCAAGAGTCTCTGTTGACCGTTTACAGAGTTTGAACCCAAAATCTGATGTTTCTCCAGTTTCAGGTCACAACGCGGTCGCGTTCACGTGTTGATCAACATGCTGTAAAGATGGACGTCCTTCCTGCCGCCACATTTCTGCCGACGTCACTCTCGTGTTTTGTTTTATGGATCTTTATGTGTTGCTGTTTGTTTGTTTGTGTGTACAGCGAAGGTGTGCGACTCTGTAGGTGCGTCAGTGTATCACAGTCTGCGTGTGTGTGTGTGTGTGTGTGTGTGTGTGTGTGTGTGTGTGTGTGTGTGTGTGTGTGTGTGTGTGTGACCGCTGAGAGAGTTCATCCCACGCTGGGCATTTCTGCTGAATCAGTGACTCGTCACCTCTCCCGGGAAGGTAAACAACACACACACACACACACACACACACACACACACACACACACACACACACACACACACACACACACACACACACACACACACACACACACACACACACACACACACACACACACACAGATGCATAGTCATTTTCTCCTCCTCTTCTGTTTCAGACATAATTCACCGCTGCCACAAATTCTCTGGAAACACCTCCAAAACAACCAAACCTAAATCTCCTTGTTTTTCTTCCTCTTTCTCACCCTCCTCTCCCTCCTTCCTCACCCCTCTGCTTTTTGTTTGGTCTCTCTTGGCTCGTCTTCCACCAGACTGGCCCGAGGCCGACATGAACCCCCCCGCTGTGAACACTGTGTGAAGCGATTCTCGTCTTCCTGCCTGAATGTTTGTTTTTTTCTGCTGTGGATGTGAGCGCAGAGTACGTTCGGGATCATCTGAACGAGAGTGTGTGTGTGTGTGTGTGTGTGTGTGTGTGTGTGTGTGTGTGTGTGTGTGTGTGTGTGTGTGTGTACCTTCTGCGATGTGCGACATCAAAGGTTGCTGCGTCTTCTGAGCATGAACTTCTGCCTGCCGCTCTCTGAGTGTAAATAATGTGATTTGTCCGAGTGTAGACGGTCATTCGGGGAAATGAAACGCCGTCATGTGTCGCACATCAAAGAGCTCCACGCGGGAAATCTGCCGAGTTTCCAAAAATCCCCAAACGTGCTCTAAACACACAGTCGGGGGGCGTGAACTTTAACCTCTTTGACGTTTTCCTATTTGTCTGATTAGACAATACAGTAATTCACTTCAGCACCACACAGAAATCAGCATTTTATTGTTTTGAATGTGTTTTTCTTGTCGAGCACTCGCTGCCCAGTTCTTCTCTCTGAGATTCAACCTGCTTCCTGGTCATCGTGCTCCGGCTGCATCTCCTCTACTTTACTCTACCAGACAGTGTTTGTACCGCTGCAGTGTTTCCACACACACACACACACACACACACACACACACACACACACACACACACACACACACACACACACACACACACACACACACACACACACAATACTTGACTTTGGCGGGCCGCCCAGATGTAACGACAGCTGCCACTCGGATATATTTAGCGACCCACTTCAGCGTTATTTATTTCTTTTACCTGCAGAACGACGCTATCGACGTGATGGATTTAAACGACTCGCTCTCCTTCACCTGCGTCTTCTCTTAAGCTCCGCCCCCTTCATGAAACGCAGAGATCAGAGGACATAAACACAGAACCCGAAAATTGGGTAAATAACATAAACACAATATTAAGGAGGCCAGAGCTACACAGTGAATGTCTGTCACTGAGTAATAATCCAGCATCAAACTCTTCTTTCTGCCTTGAAATGAATGTTTGTAATCAGATCGTTTCTCATCAGTTCACCGGTTTTACCTCCAATGCAGAAGTGCCTTCAAGTGCAATACCACTGAGCGCCTCTAGGGCTCCACAGAACTTCTGGCTCCAATGGACTCCCATTCAAAAAGCACCACATGAAAGGTTGTCATTACGGCGTAAATATGGAAATCACTGATTTATTTGCCGTTTTGTGTGCTGTTGTTTTTTTTTTAAATACAAACTTCCTTTTAGTCTTGTTTCTTTTTATCTATTGATTGATTATCAGAATTAGTATTCCTGCATATCAGATTTAGATGAATATATCTTTCCTGTCTGTCATCGCCGGATGAGCATCAGCATTTGCTGCTAAAAACACGAAGGCTTGAAGGCCAGAAAACAAGCCGAGCTCGGCGCCCGAGGCTGCACCTGCTCGACTCCGCGTGGATTAAAACAAAAAGGTACAAATTTCACTTCACTTCTCAGCTGCAAGCTTTCCGCTGCCAATTTCCCCCCCGTCTGTACATGTTTCTCCTCGTCTCTGCATCCTTGGGTTCTTTCCGTCTCTCTCTTCCTCTCTGGTTGTTTCACCCCCACGTTTTCTCTTTTGTCTCACCTCCACAGGTGGCAGAACAGCTGGGCAGCCAGCAAAGTGCTGTGATCCAGACACGCACCTGGACGAGATGAGACGAAGCTCAGCAACAAGCCAGAACAAAGGAGAGACAGAAGGGTGGCTGCTGGGAGGCTGCGGCGACGAGGCCATTTCCAGACGCTCCGTCGTATTAAACAACAGGAATAATAACATAACCGTGTTAATTGTTCCTCTTCATCAAGTCGGCAGGACGACCTGCGAGCGCTCAGCTCGTCTCCTCGCCGAGAGGTGAAGAAATCGCTTCACTGGTGCTTTTTGTTGGTTCATAAAATAACCGTTGTAGAATTGGAAAGATGTGTTTGCTGCAGCTGTTACGCTGCGTCCCTGCAGCTGGTGGACAGACGACAGACGTCACATCCTCGGGGACGGCGTCTCGGCGGTGGGCGGAGCCCGAATGAAGCCTGAAACCTGCAGGCAGCTCGCACGCTGTGACGGCACCCACCTGTCACTCAAAGCAGCCCCGCCCCTTCACTCTGCAGGACTTCATACAATTTCAACAGTGAGGTCTATACATGAATGTGGGATTTATCTATAGAGGCCCAAAGTTAAAATAATCAAACCAAAATAATGTCATCGATGCAATGTTTCAAAATGAAAAAGTTTGATTTCAAAGCCGTATTTTGGAAAAACTTCATGTAAACTTTGAGTAACATCGTCTGAGAAAAAAACTACAAACGACTTTATGAATTGACATGAACTCGTCAGGCGTCCACTACCAGCCTCGAAATGTATTTTTATAAAGTATTTGATGCTTGTTAACATATTTCTGAACAAAAAAACAAGCAGCTCCTGGTCAAATTTAAGGACTTATTTGAAGATCTCGTTCCTTAATGTTTTGTTTAAGGGAATTCGCCCGCTAACGATGCTGCTCGGTTAACTCTTGTTTTTATCGTTTCTCAGTTAAAAAACAAATAATTCATCACGTGATTTAATTTTCCCATCAAATTCGAGGAGAAATCTTTGTGCATGTCTGTGTCTGTACATCTCTATACAAGTCTATCTGTGTGTGCAAATGTGTGTTGATGTGTGTGTTGATGTGTGTGTGTGTGTGTGTGTGTGTGTGATGTGTGTGTGTGTGTGTGTGTGTGTGTGTGTGTGTGTGTGTGTGTGTGTGTGTGTGTGTGTGTGTGTGTGTGTGTGTGTGTGTGTGTGGGCAGAGGTTAATTTAGCCCAGCAGTGAAGAGCCCTTGATAAAGAGCAGCCTGATCCCTGTTTAATTACCTTCCGTCTACGTTTCATTGGCGTGCACCAGGTCAGAGGTGTGTTTCTGTGTGTGTGATGAATGTGTGGACACACAAGAGACACGGCGCACTCAGAAGATGTGTGTGTGTGTGTGTGTGTGTGTGTGTGTGTGTGTGTGTGTGTGTGTGTGTATGTGTGTGTGTGTTGTGTGGACCCATGTATATTTTTGTCATATACATGCAAACATGTTTGATGTATGAAGTTTGACATATGGGGCTTTACTCTCTCTCTCTCTCTCTCTCTCTCTCTCTCTCTCTCTCTCTGTGTGTGTGTGTGTGTGTGTGTGTGTGTGTGTGTGTGTGTGTGTGTGTGTGTGTGTGTGTGTGTGTGTGTGTGTGTGTGTGTGTGTGTGTGTGTGTGTGTGTGTGTGTGTACTTAAAGAGTTGTATGTGTGAGGCAGTAGCATTACAGAAAATCCAGGATTTAATACATCTCTCATCACTCCTTTAAAAATGAATTAGTGAGTTAACACACATCTTTATTGGAGTCATCTGAAGAACAATAAGAGCGATTTGTAATCTCAGAAAATGTCAATCCTCTTTTCTCGACATGACGCCAGTAAAAACTTAAACTTTGCAACACTGGAGCTTTATTTCTGAATGAAGAATACGAAGGTCGAATAATAAATTCAGAGAAAAACCACCTGAACCGTGATGCATTGACCCCAATCTCTGCAAACAAAAAGGCTGTTTTTGTTAAAGATTTGCAAAGAAGTAATTTTCTGTGTCCTGAAGAATCAACGCATGAACGCGGTTTATTCTTCACGATTTCTGCCTTCGGATGCCAAAAATCACTCACTTTGACCAACACACCAAACTCCATTTATAATTCTTGATATTTTAAAAGCTTACGTTTCATTAAACATGCGGCGTTGCGACATCAGATCTGGAGTCAGATGTGACCATATTTGGAGGAGCCGGGGGGGAGGAGCTAGCGGTGGATGTGACTCAATCTGATTGGAAACCCTGACGATACTACGTCACGCCCACCTTTAGAGGAAACCTGACTGCACCACAGGCCTGTCAATCAAACAGACACGCCCCCTAAACATAGCTCTGTTTGAGGTATTCCTTCAAATCAAGTTTCAGGATGTTCGACACAACGCTACTTATTTTTCAACCGCACTAATAAAGTGGACGAAACCACCAGCTCCTTTCAGAAAAAAAAAAAAGGGTCTCTAACATCGTTTCAGATACACAAACAGTCCGTCAAACTATTCATTCATAACGGAATAAAGCTTCAGATTAAAACAACCCTTTAATTACAGCCTCTCCGAGGCCCCTCCCCCATGTTTTTCTGTTGTGCTAATTAAGGTCACGGAGAGAAAGATGGTCAGCGGGCGGGAAGCAAGAAACCGGAGGGACAAGAAGGGGCAAACAGGAAGGAGCGTATGAGAAGCAGATTTGAGACTGAAAGTTTCCAGGAGACGGAGAGAGAGGAAGGAGGACGAGGTAACGACGGGGCGTCCCCGCAGCGCTCGCACACCGGGACGCCACTGCGATCGAACGCCAATAAAACTCACATTCAAAAGGTAAGACGGCCGAACGTGCACGCACGTCTTTATTTTATTTTCTAGCGTGAAGTCGTCGTGACGGATTACACGAAGAATCGCCGGCCTGCGTTTAACTCTGCGTGCGCCTGATTAGATTTCAAATCGAATCATTTCACAGACTGTTTTCAAGCAGGGAAATTAATTCTCACACACACACACACACACACACACACACACACACACACACACACACACACACACACACACACACACACACACACACACACACACACACACACACACACACACTCAGAAGTTATCCAAACACACCCGTGCTCGTAGGATATGAACATGTAGATTGGACAAACACACTCTGAGTGTGTCGCTGACGGCGGGACCAAAATAACGCTAATTTAATTAGGCCTAATAAAACGGCTGAGTGCAGCAGTCAGCCACCCATCATCATACGGGGAAACGCTAGCAGAATTAAATGACTGCATGCGGATGTGTATTAAAAAAGCTAATAACATAATTACATACACACACACACACACACACACACACACACACACACACACACACACACACACACACACACACACACACACACACACACACACACACAACAGCTCGTCTCGTCGCTGCTAAACAACGCCGACAGAATGCTAATGGGCGTCCCGCGAAGCTTTAATTGTCTTTCTCTCCTAAATCTTTTTTCTTCTTCTTCCATCTCTTCATCTCGTTCATTCATACTTTCTGTAATAACAATTCAACACATAAAACATGAAAGACACAATTCACCGACTCTTCAGTGTAAAGCAGCAGCGTGTCTTTGAAATGTCTTTTTCTTTCTAATTAGAGGCAGCTGTTATTTAAAGGTTCGTCACTGTGACAACAGATTCATAGAAATATGATGAATTACAAATTTAAAGGTTGAAGGTTGTGCAGTTGCTGATTCTAAAACCTGATGAGAGTTTATCATAAAATAAAGAAATAGCTTTAAAAAGCGAACGTAAATCCAAATTCTTCTTTTTTCTAAACATGATTTCAGACATAAAGAAATTCTGCTTGAACTCGTGGCTTAAGTCCACTTTATTTGTGCGGTTACAAAAAATGTGCGTACATCCCTCCTCTCCTCCCTCCTCCCTCCTCCTCACTCCTCCTCCTCCTCCCTCCTCCTCCCTCCTCCTCCCTCCTCCTCACTCCTCCCGTCCTTGAGCTGAACACGGAGAGGTAGGCAGCGGTGAGGAGAGACAGATATTGGTTTGACACTGTAACATCTTTTTGTGAGCACCAAACACATTCAGAGTTGTGTGTGTGTGTGTGTGTGTGTGTGTGTGTGTGTGTGTGTGTGTGTGTGTGTGTGTGTGTGTGTGTGTGTGTGTGTGTGTGTGTGAGCTCGTGCACACAGGCACGTGTCGCTGCAGCTGTTATTGTGTGTTGATGGAAAAATCTCAGTGAGCTGACTCAAGGCCGGAGCTGCTTACGAAACCGCTGAACTATCTGGCAGGTTTCAATGAACATAAATGAACATGTGAACAACGGAAAGGAGACAAAAAAAAGCCAGAGCGGATTCGGGGGGAGGGGGAGGGGCTAACGGTTGCCAGGTGATGTCGGTAACCTTGATGGGCGGATGGAGATTCTGCTACGAGGAACAGAAGCCATCAGCACTCCTTATTGGAGCCACATTATTAAAGCTACTTCTCTAATGAGTATTTACACTGTTTGACGCCGTGTACGAGCACAAACAGCTCCTTTGTAATCATTAAATAATTGGACAAATTGAATCAGACTCGTTCTTGATTATTAATAGTGTTATGTTTGGCTTTCGGTTGACGGCAAAAAGGAGGAAAGAGAAGGAGGCGAGAAAACGAGAGCGAAGAAAAAGATGAAAAATATAATCCAGGTGAAAATATAATTTCATGAGGTTTTTCCAACATTAACTCCAAAACCCGTAAAATACATCTGGTTGTGTTTTTCGCTGTTTGATGCTTCTCTGGCTGTTTTCGACCCACAATCCTTTGCGACAGAAGATACGTCCCATCGACCGACCGCTGAGAGTCGGAGGCGCTGATACCGAAGAAGAAGAGAAATAAAACAAAAATCACATTCTTTGAGTTTGACTTTAAGTGTCGCACTGAGGATTGCGACACACACGACGCAAAAGAGGGTCAAAGTTCAACACGGTTACATGTTTCTGACTGCATTGTTTTTGGCGGGGTTGGATAAAAACCTCGTTTTAAATAATATTATAAAATAATGAATATTTGTACTCTTGTTTTTCGTTTTCATTGTGTAAACATGGATTAAATTGTGTGCGTGCACGGATCCACGTTAATGTGTGTGGTTTCATTTTCACACAAAAGTAAAGGATAATTAAAGGCTGTTTTTATTTATGTTTTGGATGATTATTGATTTGGTTTTCACATATTGTGAAACGGCAGGAGTTTAAATTTAAAGGAAAAATATAACTTAAATTCCTTATTAAATACTTAAGTTTAAATCAACGTCAAATGTCTTAAGACTTAAAAATGTCTCCCATTTTATTGTTTTGGTGGACGAGACATTAGTAGTGACCAGGAGACACACACACACACACACACACACACACACACACACACACACACACACACACACACACACACACACACACACACACACACACACACACACACACACACACACACACACACAGCCATGAGATAGTGTGTGTCGCAACTAGAACATCTCCCTTTTCCAGCCAATCAGAGTGATTTATAGGAGCCACTCCGTCCTCTCCTAAACTTCCATTCAACAATCCTTCTTGCTTTAAAATCACCTTCTGCAAATCCCACTTCCTTCCTCCCTCTCTGCCTTCTATCCATCTCCTCCCTCCTCCCACCTCCTCCCCTCCTACACCCCCCCCTCCTCCCAGTTGGTTATTAATGGTTTTAATTTACAGAGAGGAAAGAC
>NW_027210763.1:360000-367500 GCF_029030835.1 Brachyistius frenatus
AGGGGGAGGGAGGAGGGGGATGCAGTCTGTTTGAATTTTCCATTAAAAGAATCAACTGCAGCAGCCCAGGAGAATAGAGATGGATGAAAAGACAGAGAAAGTGGGAGAGGAGGAGACGATGGGTTAATGTCTCCCTCTATCACAGTGACACACACACACACACACACACACACACACACACACACACACACACACACACACACACACACACACACACACACACACACACACACAGTTCAGAATCAATAAGAGCTCCAGGAATGGATAGTATAATTCTGTCAAAGCCTCACACCTGCGGTAACAGAGACAGCTGAGTGTGTGTGTGTGTGTGTGTGTGTGTGTGTGTGTGTGTGTGTGTGTGTGTGTGTGTGTGTGTGTGTGTGTGTGTGTGTGTGTGTGTGTGTGTGTGTGTTTCTGCACGACAAATGTTGATTCAGTTCCTCAGTGTACATCCACAGCTTAAAATGGCAGAATGTCTTGAAGTGAGTTCTCTAAATATTAGAGTTGAATGAATAATAAAAAAAAAAAGTCAGATATGAAGATGCTTGGAAAAAATTTGCTTTTTCTGACCAACTGCAGTCCCTCCCCGCCCCCGCGCCCCCACACACACACACACACACACACACACACACACACACACACACACACACACACACACACACACACACACACACACACACACACACACACACACACACACACCTGTATCTATGCTAACGTTAACAGCAACCCCCAACAAACAAAACCTTTTCTGTCAGAGAAGAAACACACCGAGCTTTACAAAACCGATATCGGTAAGGTTAGATCGTTAGATTGTTAGATCGTTAGATATAAAATCCAACAGCCAATAGGAACGCCCACTCTCTGACATTACCTGTGATTGCGTAATCTCTGTCACAAAAGCCAGATGTATTAGAAAAACCCGCTCTGTAATGCAACATAAGTACGTTTTTTTTTTTAAATTTGCAAACCGCACTGCATTTATTAATCATAAGGAATTTGTAAAACATGTTTTGTCGGTTGGAAACACCATTTTCTCTTTTTTCCAGCCCACAAAATGAACGTGAATTAGCTTGTTTGAGTTTTTCTGACTATTGTTTTCTGCTTTAGTTTACTTTAACGACATACTTCTACAGCATGTTTCCGAAGTGACAGCAGCATACTGAAGTGAATGTTTTCCATTGACTTGAGACGGCATCATTGCTCACTTAATAAAATATATAGAATTATACAAAGGGTCTAAAAAGTCTAAATACATAACGAGGCTTTGGATGTTGTTGCATGTTTTTTTTTATCTTCCTTCTTCAATTATTCTGATGAAAATAAGGCGAATCATTTTCACAAGTTGTCATCCCGGCTTATTTTTTTTCATGGCCTTTATATCTCCTTGATGAGACCGTTTATATTATCTACATAAAAAAATAAAATAAAAAACCCAACCATCAAACTGTGTCTAAATGAATATTGAATTGAGCTGAATTGAATTTCACCCACACAAAGGAACACTGTCGTACGCTGCAATCTTTTTATCCTTCAAGGTCAAGGTTTTTTCATTACGCTCACCTCCGTCAAGGAAGAATGTTTCTGTTTGAAAGGCTGTTGGTGAAAAATAGACAGGACGGAGAAGAACAGGAGAAAAAACACTCAGCCGGCGAGCGTGAAGGCGGTTCTGATGAGACAACAGATGTTCCCTTTCACAAACCTTGACCTAGGCAAAGGAGGACGAGGGCGTCCGACAGAGGAGGGAGGCAACCCAACACAAAGCACAGGAAGGTGTTGAGATGTAAAGGCAGAAAGTGTGTGTGGGGAGGGGGGTGGGGGGGGGGACGGATTCTTTTTCTATCTCCTTCAGATGTTTTCCAGGATATATATATAAATATATATATATTGTTTTTACGCCGATCATATTCTCCCTTTGAACACGAGGAGGATGCCGGCTTTGTTTCCCCGTGCGCTAGAACAGAAAGTAGGATGTTGATCGATTGAATCTGTGAAAGCAAACGTATATTTTTCATGCTGATATTTATCTGAACCCGAGAAGGGCTGTAACACTTCATTAAAAAAAAATCACAGCTTTGGTCTGAACCTGTTTCGGAGTCACAGTTCTTCACAGCATGAGAAAAAAATAGCTACATTTTTTTTTACCAAAAATAATTTTAAAAAAGTGCCTAATTGTCTGGGCAGGAGCAAGCGGAGGGAGCCGACTCAATCTGATTGGACACTAAGCCCCGCCTACCTACACTGCACCTCAGACCTGTCAATCAAACAGACACACAACTATGGAGTGATTTTCATAGGAACCAGAACACTGATCAGAAGGAGGCAATCGGGCTAATTACACCATATTGATGCAAAAATAAAAAAAATGATTGACTTTGTAATTCATGAGAGAAGTTGAATGGCAGTTTATGGAGCCAAGCCCTTGTGGCCCTCAGTGGTATTGCACTTTATAGCACCGGAGACTCCTATGTCCACTTTTATAAACAGTCTATGACCACAGTGTTTATGGGATAATTATACCTCCAGTTTTTTTGAGTGCTGTCCAAGTAGAAGCTATTAAAAAAAAAATGAAGCAGTGTTGTGAAGATTTTAATCTCCCAAAATACTGATAGACGTTGACGGGACACCAGTGAACCGAGGAGGTCCCACGGACCTGACCTCTCCCTTTAACTTGTGTGAAGACCAGCCATTTAAAGAAGGAACCAATCAAAACGGCCTCCTGCTGACATCAATGGCGGTGAAGTTAAGGGGGTTCAAAAAAATGACCAAAAAAAAAATCACCCACGGACACAACAGGCAGCGCAACATCAGCATATTAATGCAGTGGGGTAAGAAGAGGGTGTACATTTTTGAGAAGGTCAACCTCTTCAGGAAAATGACATTTCTTTTCCACACAGCCATAATAGAATAAAAATCTTCTCCATCACTGTCTGGCTGTGGACAAACCGTAGTGCATTAACCAGTCCAAAGTGTCCATGACCTTCCTGAGCTTATTTGAATGGTGCGTGTGAGAAAGTGAGCAGTGTTTTTCTCAACAGGAGAAATAACTATTGAAATATTCATAATCGGTGCCCCATCCCTGCTGTCCACTACAACTCTTTATCTGTTCAGTCTGCTGCGCCTCGAAACCTGCACAGGTATCTACTGTATGTTGTGCTCGGCACGTAATTCACGTGTACATCTGTGTATGTGGTGTGTTCCCAGTATGTACATATCTGTATCTGTACATATACGTGTGTGTGTGTGTGTGTGTGTGTGTGTGCAAAGGCCTCACAGTTTGACCCCCTCCCCCCCCCCCATTAATCTCCTCTGGAGAAGAAACGAGCTCCATCCATCAAGCTGCCATCCCAGAGGGGGACCCCACCACACAACCGGCTGAAACCCCCTCATCCTCTTCCTCTGCCACGCTCACCGGACACACTTCCTCACTTCCTCACTTCCTCACTCACCTCACGCCTTTTCGAACCTGCGACACGATCGCTTTCCTCGTGCAGACAGAAGGCGCAAAACCTGGAGAGCGCGCCGTGTGAACATTTTGGCAGAAAAAAAAAGTGTCGGATATCTGAATTGTGTTGCAGAGCCGCTTGGAAACGTCTTGGAAGAGACCGCTGGTTCACGTGCAGCAGAAAAATATGTCAAACCTAAATCGGCTGGATTTGAATACAGTAACACAACACACGGCATCGTCAGACTTTTTCCAGAAGGTTTTAATCACTTTCCAATAAAAGTAGTTGGTAAATAAAGTAAAAGTTAAGCTCTAAAAAGTGTCCAAATGTGCAGCGAAGCTAACTGCAGCCTTCAGTCACAAGTGTCTCCTTCAAGAAGGCTGCACAGACTTTGGATTTTCTACTTTCTATTAAAGCATTTTTATGGGAGCATGCGTGACAAAGGCTTTGCCTCCATTTTTTTGTCATCAGATATATTTGAAATAAAAATCATGGCTTGGGCTCATGAACAGCTCAGTGACCTGCAGCGTTGGACCGTCCAGGGTGGGGGCGCCATGACAGAAGAGATAACATGGCTGAAGGGAAAGTACCTCTTCCTCCTTCCAGAAAATAGTCCCAACTTCCCTGCTTACAGATAAACGGAAGAAGCCACAGAAAATGAGACCCGAGACAGAGATCGTTTTCTTTTGCTGGTTTTCTTTTTACAGTAACTTGAAAACAGGAACTAGTTTACTGATGCGGGATCAATGAAATCATCCCATTTCCTCTTTCATGCTCTGCTTGTCAGAGTATTATTTTTCTATTTGCTTCTTGTAAAGAGTCTTTTCTTTTTTCTTTTTTTTGCTTCTTCTCCAGATCTCGGTTTTGTCCCAACGATCACGCGGCTCGACGGCGAAGTGGAGAGCAGAGAGGCAGGACTTAGAGGTAGAGCAGAACAAAACCATGGCAACCCTTCGGAGTTACCTTGAAACAGACGAGACGGGCGCCGTCGTGGGTTTTAAAGGAACATTGTACATTGTCTCTCAAAGCACACAAGCTCGGTCGTGACGGGTAGATAAAGTAAAGACAAAGAGCTGCAGCGTTTAGAAGATCACACATTATCCAGGAGTGTTTGTGCGTGTATTTCAATTCCTACATCATGTTTTGCACCTTTGACAGAAACATAAAGAGATGAATGCTTTTTAAACTTCAAAAGTTAGTTTGTTTTATCTGAAGTTGACTTGTCTGACGTTCAGATCTCAACTACTGTATTAAAACATCACATATTGACACAAACTAAGTAACCGATGGAGGCAGCAGCTGATCAGCAACTTCTGTGTCCTTCAGAGTAAAATCGATGTTTTTGTTAAGGGAGTCTGGTGGCTTTGAAGACATGTTAAAAAAGAAAGAAAAGCCTGTCTAACAGCCATGTAAAGTGCTGAAAATATATACAAAACATGTCATACACTCCAACAGCTTTAGATTTGTGTAGGAGGGCTTGTGTGTGCATTGACTTCTACTACGGATAAGTACCTCATTTAACATTACTTCAAATAAAACCCAGCTGTCTATTTCAAACATTTAAATTGGTAATATGGTGTTTTCATTTCCTGTTTTTGACACTTCTTGTCTCCCTCTTTCACTGTTTTCAACTAGTTCTCTGTTGGACTGTGCAGCGGAAATTAATTCTCAATATCTGGATTCAACATAATGTAGGAAATAATATCAACACATAATACTCATTTTCAATGTGTCTCCAAATTAAAGTCCTTTTAAATCAGTTCAGCCTGACAACAGTTCACTATTTGTTGCATCAGCAATAACAAAATCACGGTCAATGTTTCGTCGACTATTTTTTTTTTTTTAAAGTCGTTCTAATGTAAGATTAACAAAATCACAATAAACGTTATTTCATGATACTTACGGTCCTTACAACAGAAAACTTAAAAAACAATAAGCAAAGGAACCCGACACGATTCAACAACTATCACATGAGCAACAGCTTGGAGGAAAAAAAACCTCATTTTTAACAGGAAGAAACCTTCGACAGAAGCAGTTACCTGCCTCGACCATGCGGGAACAATCGCCCGGCTGCACCAGAGGCCTGTCAATCAAACACACAAACATACTGCCTTTTAAGACAAGCGAATAACACCATAATGACTTGGGCAAAAAATAATGTGGGCTACGTATTTGACGAGAGAAGTTGAATGGGAGTCTATGGAGCCGGAGGCCTTTTTGGAGCCGACCTCTAGTGGCACTCGCTGGTATTGCACGCGAATGCACTTTTTTCTTTTTCTACTTGGCCTGTTTGTAAACTTCAAAGAAGGAAAAAAATAAAAGAGGATGAGAAAGCACTACCTGAAGTATTACAAATACATTTGAATATTATTCCACCTCAGAAACACGAACAGGTTAACAAATGGGCCTAATTAAGGGTACTGATCAATAAGGCTTTAAATGAAACACGTGTATCTCAGCTTTGGATCTGACTGTCGACACGGTAGAAATGTAGAACAGCGGTTAGCGGGGGTGTGATGTGTGTTTGTGTGTTTACCCAAAAGGACTGGGACACTATTAGTGGTAGTCACGGGGAGCACTTAACACTGACAGAGATGGGGGGGGGGTCGTCAGTGTATTAGCTGATGTTGTGTTAATACCTCAGCCTGCTGGGAGGAAGGCGTTAAACTCCGGTGGTTCAAGGCCGTCGCCTGCAGGTGTCGGGTTCTCCGTCGGCAATTAACCGTCACGCCTGCAGCCGAGCTGCTGAGACGTGATCTCTGTTCGGGGAAAGTTCAGGACGCGGCGCCGTGTGACTGACAACAAAAGCAACACGTGTTGTCTTGACGATGAGGGATTTAACATTTTTAAGAAATCACATGTCACAAATCATGATTTCTGGCACTTTTATGCAGCATCTATTGACAGCTTCCATGTGAGGCGTTTAGGGAATATCAGTAAATTGCAGCATCGAGTGACACCTTCCACACGGGACATTTAGGGAGAGGAGAGGAGAGGAGAGGAGAGGAGAGGAGAGGAGAGGAGAGGAGAGGAGAGGAGAGGAGAGGAGAGGAGAGGAGAGGAGAGGAGAGGAGAGGAGAGGAGAGGAGCTGTGAAGGCCAGAAAAACAAGCAGACAATAAACAGATCGAAGGAGAGAGGAGAGAAAAACAGTCTGAGAGCGAGCGAGAGGCACGAAGGGCTGGAGGCAAACTCAGCGTGAACCTTGGAGAGGAGGCAGTGATAGACAGAGACAAGACTTAAATGGTGGAGGGATGAAAAGAGTGTCACAGACAAAAAAACATTAAAAAAAACCCTGAGGTGGACAGAGGTGAGAGAGAGTCCAGAGCACCATATGTGATCGTTGTCAAGGTTTAAAAAAGTCTCACAAAACGTACACGAAGAGAAAAACCAGGAGACAGTCAAAAGACTGAGGGACACGAGACAGAGAGAGGGTGAGACGGAGAGAGGGTGAGACAGAGAGAGGGTGAGATGGAGAGAGGGTGAGACAGAGAGAGGGGTGAGACAGAGAGAGGGTGAGAGAGAGAGGGTGAGACGGAGAGAGGGTGAGACGGAGAGAGGGTGAGGGTGAGACAGAGAGAGGGTGAGACAGAGAGAGGGTGAGACGGAGAGAGGGTGAGACGGAGAGAGGGTGAGACGGAGAGAGGGTGAGACAGAGAGAGGGTGAGACAGAGAGAGGGTGAGACGGACGATCAAGGTGACGAGCGGCTGAGAAGCAGAGTGATGGAGAGAAAAAAATGAAATAAAAAAATAATCCGGAGAATGAAAACAGTCTGAATCTGTCAGAGCTCTGATGTCTTTATTACTTTTCTATAGAGCTGTTTGGAAGGAACAAAGAGGGAGTGTGTCTTCAATGTGTGGGTCCGGGACGCCAAGGCTGCAGCAACCTGCCTGTGAGTGAGTGAGTGAGTGTGTGTGTGTGTGTGTATGAATACTCGCTGCACACACACACACACACACACACACACACACACACACACACACACACACACACACACACACACACACACACACACACACACACACACACACACACACACACACACACACACACA
>NW_027210763.1:372500-377500 GCF_029030835.1 Brachyistius frenatus
TCCGTCCCCTGATACCGAGACCTCAACAACTTGCTGACATCTGCGCTTATTGTTCACCTGTGACTTCAGGTGAACTCGTCTCACCTCAGCACGATGCCCCGTATTCACTCAGCTGGTAAATAAGCCATGAAGGAACAAAAACATCCGAGCATCTGCCTGCTGCGGACAGCGGTTGCCTTGACGACCGTGTGTGTTGTCACATAATCTACTTGGCTCCACGAGTTCCTGAACTTAAGAAACTGTATCCGAAAACTTTACTGCAAATATATTTTGTAAGAAAGAAAAAAAAGAGCCTTCTGTGTGTTTCAGTCCTTCTGCCACTCACCTGAGTGGAAAACATTACCTGAACATCTTGTTGCTATTTGCGAGTCTTTTTAGCGCTTGGTGAAATGTTTGGTGAGGGACATGAAGAACAGACTATTTGTCCGTGACGCTCGCTGCTTAAACATTCAGAGTTTTTTTCCCCGTTTCCGTGTCCTGCAGAAAACTTCCAATAAAATATTGAAGTGTTTACAAAAATATCTCCGCCTCACTCATTCTCACTTCCTTCATGCCTCCTCATCCTCCTCCTCTCTGCCAGCACCCCCTTCTTTCCCCCACCCGTCCCTGTCAATCATCTGCCAGAAATTATGCAGATTTTTTTTTCCTTTAAAAAAAAACATGCTGCATTCACAATTTCTTCCTTCCATCGCTGCCAACAAACGGACGACTTCAACTTTCATATTTTTGCCGAAGCGTCTTTTCCCGTCTCTGCTGCTCTGCGTGTCTTCAGCATCGTGAACGCTTCCTGACAGGGAGGAGGAAGATACGTGTAAAATAATGCAGGAGGACGACATCAAACTTCCTCCTCAACCTTTCCTCCTTGAGACCGAGCCGAGCCGGACTTCCCTGTGAGTTTGTGTTCTGACCCGTCACACGTTTCCTCAGGCAGAACTTTCAAAAAAAATAATAAATAAAATCCACTTGCACACGTGATAGGATTATACATCGGCACTCTGGAGCAAATCAAATCATTTAGTACACAAGATGAAGCATCTTCTATTGATCAGGGAGACAAGAAGAACCCAAAAACATTCCTCTGTGATATTGTTGGCGGATTGAACCGATTTACAGTCTCGTCGTATTTGGAGAAAGTTTCATAACCGGATTTTTTAACATTATCAGGTTGATGTTATAAAATCTATGATTGCAGCTCTTCACTGCATTTTACCGAAGAAAGTCTGTTTCTGTTCAGAGATTCATCCATAAAACCGCCCGTCCACGATGCAACAAGACTCCAGACCTCAGCCGTCTCTACAAACGTCAACAAAACGCTCATCACATAATCAAATCTGCAGATTATCACATACGGGAACATTAAGGACGTTTGATTTGAAGCCTGTAAAATGTTAAAGGTTGTTCTGTGTTACTTCTTTAGTTCACATCATCACTTTCACGCTGATATAAATGAATCTACGGAGGGAAGTGTGGCTCATTATTATTATTTTTTTTAAAAGCCATTGGAAAATTACAAAAAAAACAAATGGAATAGTGAACTGACCATGGATGCTGTGATGCAATAGATGATCACGTGACCACCAGGACGCTGCATTTAGAAACACTTCTCTTCCACTGAGAGCAAACACAACAGGAAAGGACCACAACAGCTGCTAACGAGCCTTTTTTTCTCATTTGCTGGATATATAAACCTGCAGCTCTTCGGGTCCGTTAGTGGATTACAGCTTTGATTTTAACCCGAAGCTACACGAGAAAATCTTTCTGATGAACTCCAGAAAAAACTAATTATATCACCAGTTACCGAGACGTTCCCCCAAGAGGAGAAACACCGAGCGCCCCGGCTGTAAACGACAAAACGACGCAGGAGAGCGGCGGATCTTCCGGGAACGTCTCCGACGAAACTCAAGATCGAGAATCAAAACGAGTATTCAGAAAATAGAAAGTCATCAGCGGGTCGAAGCTCTCGGAAGGAAAAGACAAGGAGCCCGTTAATGATACGAAACACAGAAAACATTTCAGTGCTTTTTCCTTTTTTCTAAGAATTTCAGAGCAGGTATCATACTGTTGATTCCAGCTCTTAAAAACAGTTTAGTTTTGGACTTTAGATTTCGTTTCAGTGACAAAACGTGTCCTTGAAGGCAGCATTTCTATTCTCTCCAATCAGCACGTCTGTCCGAGTCACCAGCGGTCGAAACGGTGAGATTGTGACATCGAATCGAACAGCTGTGTTCAGCGGAAGAAAATCACTTCAGTAACCGGCAAGAAAAACAACGTTTCCAGCATGAAATCTCTGATTGTGGTCGCGTGTTGCAAGAAGTGCATGTTGATGCTTGTTCACACCCTCAACAGTGATGTCACCGAGTACACCGAGTACACCGAGTACACAGAGTACACAGAGTACACAGAGTACACGCACGTCATATTACTGTCGTGACCCATTAAAAACACTTTAAAAACCTGCTTTTAAAGAAGACGTTCTTTCTGCTTTAAAAACGTAAAAGTCTTTTTTAGTTTTATTCATTAATCCAACGATCTTAATCTCCGTCAATAAACTGTGAAATCTTGATCAGGTTCTTTCTGCTCATGATGAAGTCATCTCTCTCTCTCTCTCTCTGTCTCTGTCTCTCTCCGTCTCTCTCCGTCTCCGTGTTTTCTTCCTGCTGCAGTCTCTCGGAGGACAGGAGGTCCAATGAAGCTAATTATCAAGGGTCACGCAAGCAACCCCCCCACCTCCACTCCACCCCCCCCCCTCTCCCTCCCTCTCACACACAAAAACACTGATTACATATGTGTGTCTAAACCTTGTAGTTTGTCCCCTCCCACCCTCCTTCTGTGTTTGTGTCACATTTTATTCACTATAGCAAAAAAACGTGTGTCAAAGGAGATCTGTCCTCGCTGGAAATATGCGATTAAAAAAAAAAAAAACCTGAAGGACGAATGTTTAAGAGGAGTGAAAAGACAGGAAATAAAATAAAATAAAAAGGTTGTTGAAAGAGAGCGGAAATAATTGATGTGAGGCACTGAATGGGGGGACGGAGGTGGACAGAGAGCAGGAGGGAGATGGGAGACAGAAGGACTGGATGGAGGAGGAGGAGCAGGAGGACCAGGAGGACAAGGAGGACAAGGAGGAAGAGGAGGACCAGGAAGACCAGGAGGACCAGGAGGAGGAGGAGGAAGACCAGGAGGACCAGGAGGAGGAGGACCAGGAGGAGGACGACCAGGAGGAGGAGGAGGAGGAAGACCAGGAGGACCAGGAGGAAGAGGAGGACCAGGAAGACCAGGAAGAGGAGAAGGAGGAGGAGGACCAGGAGGAGGAGGAATGTGTGATTCGCCTCCACCTGCTGCGTCCGTTTCTCACTTTCTTTCTCTTCTGTCGACTTCTCACGTCTTAATTTAAACCGGTTGTGAGAACTTTCAGGAGGAGGATCACACTTTCACTTCAACAATCACGCTGCGTCGCTTCGATACTATCGAGTATCCAGAAATATGTTTCATCCATCGGCAGCAAATTTTGATGTTTTACATTTTAAGTGTTGCTTTTGTTTGTCAGCTCTCCTTCTCACACGAGACTTCAACACATTGTGGAAATGAAGATTCAAACACCGTCCTGCTTTTTTATTCCTGATTTGGTCTTTTTTTTTTCCCTTAATTTGTGTTTAAGCAGGTAAACTTTGCTAAATAGTTTCTTTCTCGTCCGTATTGTGTTTATTGTTGTAAATTTCCTACTTTGTGCTGCAGCCAACAGACGTTTATAAAATTTTAGTTTAAAATAAAATATGACTCGTTAGGTAGGTAGGTAGTTACTTTATTAATCCCCAAGGGGAAATGTTTTCGCTGCAGCAGCATTTATAGATATTATGTTATAATTATTTCGTATCTATTTAGTGCCTGTAGCAAGATGAGAACTTTTTTTTTTTTGTCCTATTTGAATAACAAGGGGAATAGATGTTGGTCTCGTACGTTTTATTTTGAAAATCATTCTCTGACTTCCTGGCCATTTGTTCTGTGCAGATTGACGTGATGTCCGTCGTGTGTGGATCTGCATGAAAGGTGCAAACTCTGCTTTGCTCCAAGGAGTGCATTATTTTATTTTATTTTTAATCACAAAACGTGGATTATAATATACATACAGCTGCATTTACAGTTCTGTACCAATCAGCACGCAGCTCTCCACCAATCAGCACGCAGCTCTCCGTCCTCCCTCTCAGCAGCTGCACCGTTCCCCCCCGCTGTCACTCAAACAATCACTTCTCTCCTGGGTGACTTCAAGTCAACTTATGACACTAAAATGATAAAACTATGATTCAGTTCTGTGCACAACTATCAGGAGAAGCGTGACATCACAGACCCTCACCTGGTTGAATCCAGCGGTTAACGTTAACTCAGATTACTTATTGTACAGTTTGGTGTTATATAAAGAAAACTGAACTGAACACAGACGTTCTGACATCTTCCCATCTTTCCGTCTCTCCATGCGTTTACTGAAGCACTCAGTGATATGTGTGTGTGTGTGTGTGTGTGTGTGTGTGTGTGTGTGTGTGTGTGTGTGTGTGTGTGTGTGTGTGTGTGTGTGTTTTTCCATCTCCATCTTGACAGTGAGGTGTCAGAACTCACTGACAGCTGCCCCATACTGTCTGCATAACTAATGACCGCCTGCGCACACACACAAGTTTGCACAGCCATCTTTGTTTGGACAGTGCACCGACTGCTATTCAGACTATCAAATCCCAACAAGAACCAAGTCATGACAAACCCGAACCCTGACCTCAAATCACCCCTCACATTTAACACAACTCACTTCAAATCATCTGCATTATAAGAGCTCGTGTTTTAGCTGTCAAAATGTGATGGATGTCCCCACAATGTGAGTAATACAAGTACACACACACACACACACACACACACACACACACACACACACACACACACACACACACACACACACACACACACACACACACACACACACAAACTTTCTGAATTTTGCCCAGCATCCATAAATG
>NW_027210763.1:382500-420000 GCF_029030835.1 Brachyistius frenatus
GCCAGAGTTGTTAGCCTCGCTTAGCATAAAGAATGAGAGCAAGGGCAAACAGCTAGCTTTGGTCTCCAGAAAAAAACACAACAAGTAAACATATTTAAGTAGTTCTAAACCCGTCTACTAATGAAAATCAAGATTTAAACCTTGTTAACTTTGTTTCATTTACATGCTAGAAGACAAATCATGAGCAATTATAAGCTATCAATGTCATACAAATACGAACATTTCTGTAGTCGACGCGTAAAATTCACGATACCAATTTCAATACCATGGCAAAAAAACAAACAATTGGCCAATGAAATGAGTCTGTTTCAACCTGAGTCTGAATTAAATGCAAACAACTGTGTAAACTTTACTGCTGAATACAAAACTATCAACGATACAGAATACAATCGCAAGATTTTGTTCCACAATTTAGTTGAAATGCTAATTTCTGGAATTACATTTTCATAGATTATTTAACCATAAACACCGACACATCAACGTTTTCTCGGGTCTACCACTGATTCCTGAAGTGCTATGCTGCTCTGAGAATGTTTCCACTATATCCTTTTCATAAATTTCACTGCGTGGGTTCATGTATGCGTTTTCTTTCTGGCATGTTTTTTTTTTTACAAAGCCTTGACGGTGCCGCACAAACTCCATCAATACCGACGTCTTTGTTAACTGCTTGTTGAAGGTTGTGGCCAAAACATGGGACCCACATGTGCAGTCATCTCTGAAGGTTTTTTTTATTTTATTTTTTATTGTTGGAAGCATTGTCTGTTGTGATGCCTGACATTCTTTAAATGTCAAGGTTTTATTACTCAATGATCTTAAAAGGCCCCTTTCAAACTGTCAGCAGATGTTCTGTATTCAGACCACAGCACCATAAACACCATCTCCCATTGACTTGGTTATATACCGCATAGCAACAGACGTGAATGTGTCTGCAGCTCTGCTCGTCCACTGATCAGTTGTAGAGATGCTCAGTTATGAGTTCTCCAGTTTTTAAGTGTAGATTTGGGGAATTTCTGGGTACATTAAACGATTCCAGCTCGTTTTCTGGTATCTGGTTGTTCTACTTGGTTGTTCCACTTGGCGTCCGCCCACAAGTCGTGGCGGAGCTGTAAGTGCAGTTGCACTTGCCGACGCCATTCAACATGCTGTTGTTGTTAACTTCCATTCTTTCGGGTAACTTCGGCACCGTAGGAAATACATTTTTCGAATTTTGGTATCGACATGCACCAAATTATCCGTTATTTTGATTGACCGATTGGATTTACATGTATTAAATGAAGGTAACAGTTTAATTTAATTCAAGGCATTAAGGGATTTTCTTTTCTTGGTAAATACTTCTATATATGTAATTTTGATGAACAGAGATGAAGTTTTAAGGGTTAAATGGCAGGAGAGGGACTTTAACAAAAATAAATACGAAAGCATACAGTGGACATGCTGTGACTATTTTTTTGGTCAGCCAGTGACTTCCTGGAGATGTGTTTTGGCACCAAGACAACGCCAACGCTGCGTAGAAGTGTTGGGAAACATTCAAGATATAACATCCGGTCCAGCTTTCTGGTAAATGCACAGATATGACAGCAGTACTGATCTTATGTATTAATCCCAGCAAGAAAGCAAAAAAAACAAATAGTTTCTATGGTACATGTTACAGCTGATTAAAAGTCCATTTTTAAAAATTTTTTTTTTAAAAGAACCTGCACATCACATTTACGATTTAAATTGTAAACAACAAGACAATCAATACTGGAGAACATAATAAACTCACACCTACACGTCTATAAAATGATACAGGACCCCGGTGTCATCGGATATATAAACGTTCCGGCCACCTTGGACCAAACGCTGAATGCCACGTGACACCGGGACTGCTACGTGTGGCCTTATTCATACTGAATGACAGGACACAAAGTAATATATATATATATATATATATATATATATATATATTGAGTGTGGGTTTATAGATAAATGGATAAAGTCATCCAGGATTACGCTGTAATTTCACACATAACCTGCAGTACTGATGTCAGCCCGGTACATGGCATAGATGGGACGACAGGTAATTTAAATAATTAGACTTACTGCTGAGTGCTGTTTTAGTTCGATCTCACAGCGAAGATCCGGAGCTCCACGAAAATTCCATTAAGGTCAATGTAAAAAAAATATATATATTCTTATGTAGATGAGATGCATCGTGTTGACAGAAGGACCGAGTGACAGTGCATACACTTAACAACCTGGAAAGGCATTCGGGTCTCTGCAGTAATCTGATACAAAGACTGCACTGCTGATCACAACATACTACCTTGCAGTTTAGACCAAGTGTTCATGTACTGCTGAATGTGGTTTAGTGACAAAGCATATATATATATAAGGCTATAGATAAATACTGCTGAATGGACTTTTCAAAAAGGCACATCTGTACAGTCATTCCTGGTTTGAAGATGACACAGGCCTGATAAACATTGTACCCGACATGAATGGATGATTGATGGTTTGCTGGTAGGACACATTCAATCACACACACACACACACACACACACACACACACACACACACACACACACACACACACACACACACACACACACACACACACACACTACAGATGACAAAAAGCTACATTAGGGGGGAAAAAGCTGAAGGCCATCTGGGAAAAGAGCAGCAGTAAAATGCTTTTACCAGGACACAGTCATACATATTGTTACTGATACGACTCCAAGAAGCTTCAATGTTAACCGTGTTTACAGAAGCCAAGATCTTTAAAATACAATTCATATTGGCAGAGAAAGTGCAATTTTACCTGCTCACAGTGAATCTGAGATTATTTCTGAGAGAGTTACTACAATAACAGTATTCCTGCCAGGGCTGGACAACGCTGCCAAGGATGCTCTGCTAGCATTTTATGTCAGAACAAGCGGTTTGGCTGACAGAAATATAGACATGTACATGAAGTTCAGGACACCAGCAGTAATTAAGTTTCCATGAATGAACTGAGCCTTTTTCAATTGATTTAGATCTCGAACTTAACACCCCACAAATCAGATGACTTACACACATTCATAGAGAGTGTAGCAATTCAAGCACTGCTTCCACTTACAGTCCTCTGAAGGCAAAGTATAGGAATAGTTCTTACCTCAGCACCATGCACACAAAAGTAATGTATTTGGTCTACTTTGGTGAAACAATTATTAAGCAGTTTGTCAGATTAAATTTTCATTGGGCAAATAGCCAAGTGTGTTTTAGCGGCGTGTCCGGCTTCTTTCAGCACGAGGGTGTCCATCACCTCTCAGGAGGTTATAAATGATGGTCTCACCTATAGTTAATTGTATTGAAGGATGGATGAAACCTGCACCCTGTTCATCCAATTGAATACCTTTGTAGATTTGGCCTCTCACTCTTATTCAGGCGTATCCCGGACGAGCCCCCAATTTTGCACAACTCTGCTCCTAAAATATGACAAAAACGGAAATGAACATGAAAGATAGTGGTGAGAGAGGACCCTATTTGATAAAATAAGGAAAATAAAAGACAAACAAAAGCAAATGTGTGCAAGCGCCGGCTGAGACTCTCTAGGCGCTGAGCACAGGTGCTCGACATCTGGCTGACTCAGCCTATCACGCACAGACTAGTCACACAAGGTGGCCAAATAATAAAGTTTTAAGTGTTGAAGGTCCAACAAGATCTGCAGGACAAAATTGTGAGCTTCACTTTTTGCTGAGCCTGACATCTTCAGATGGAGACAAAGCTGTAACTCCACCGCTTCTTCTGTGGAAGCAGATAAACTGTCAGCATCTATCCTTACTTACAAAAGCCAAAGGAAAGGGGGGATCCAGGAAATGTAGGAGACCCACCACTGCTCCCTCTACCTGCCTCACAGACACCGATCAGGAGGAAACCACCAGGACCAGCTCGGCTGCAGAGAGAGCAAATTTGCTTCACAGCGATCCGTCTTGTCTTGATTAGCCACCTGTAACTAACACTGGCTGGAAAGCTGACTAAGAAACAGGCCTGGCTACCTGTAAAACAGTGCTCTCCCTTTTCGTCTTCAGTCCTGCTTTTCAGAAACTCTGATTGGTGTCGCTCCCAGTTACCAACAATGAAAACAAAACCGAAGGAAGTGAGAGAATCAGTGAGAAGAACTCAGTAACCACAGCAGGTTCAGGAGACCTGTCAGCATTTGTTGTCCCATTTTCCTCCAAAAGCGAGCTCTGGGTGGAAATAAGAAAGCAGAAGTGTATCCATGTAGCATCAGAATAAACTGTGCACTCTGGCAGCAGACTGATGCCCTGTGCTCTGGAGACCAATCCTGAGCACATGGACTGGGACTCATGCATGCATGTGGGAATATAATTAAGCTACGTTTAGATTTGCTGTCACATCACACACAGAAAAAGGTGATTTATTGCCAGGGTTCATGTTAGAAAACCCAAAAACACAACACAACACAACAGGTAAAAGCTGCAAACGGGTTTGACAGAAAAACCGACATGGCTCAGAACAAAATGTGCTCCGCCATCTTTGCAAAATTTTTTGATATTAGAACAACTTTGTAGCTTCAGATAGATTTCCAAATAGACTGCAAAAGAAAGGACAGCCGCTTTATCACGGCAACACAGTCCTACCTCATAAATAATAAAGTTGACACCGCATGTAGACAGCCAGTCCCACCACCCACCCGGTGAACTAAAGACCCAGATGACGGCCGGTCTACCAAACCGAGCCAGTCTCGGTGAACTCCGGCTTTTCCTCTGAGGTTTTCCTGAGGTCTCGATACATCTGTCCAAATCCTTTGTCCATCTGTCCACCTGTCTGTCCGTCTGTCCCCGTGACGGTTGCCTCGATAACCCCACGTCCCCCCTGCGTCCAATCAACTCACCTGACCCAGTCAGACGGTGGAAGCACCGGGTGCCAGATGTCGGACTATAATTGGGGAGCCGTGTTTGTTCTCTGAATACTGTACGTCGTTAGTGTTGGACTCGAACCTTTTCTCCGACAGGATTCAACATGTTGGTGTTCATAAAGACACTTATTGTTCTACATGTAACCACAGAACCATTTGAATAATTAGGAACTATTTAAATAACAGTTATCATCTTTACAAATTCTTTGATGCTAGTGTTAAGCTTTAAATTCATATTTGATGTTACAGTTCTAACAAAGACAAACATAAAGTAGCATTGTATGGGACTTTTATTGTTGGGTAGTAATGCATTAGGTATGTAATATTTGTTTATATATTATTTATAATATTATTCATATTTTAATAATCTTATGATGTCTTTATCTTAAGTTCCTGGGTCTTATTATTGTGCCGTTAAACCACAGCAGAAGGAGGTGATGATGTCATTATTAGAGCGCCGGATGTTTTCATGCAGATGAATTTCAACAATTCTAACAATTATGTGAATTGATTACTGTCAGCCTAAATAATAATAACCTCAATAGGGGTCTAAACTTAACCGTGTCATTGTCAAATAGGAAAGTCAATTTTTTTTTTTTTTTTTTTTTAATTATTTGGACCGTGAAGACAAATATTGATAGCGGCGTCGGAGCAGAACAAGCGACTGCTTCCCTCTGGACGGCACTGGCAAGCAATGTTTTCATTTTTGTATTTTTACATTGAATGCGGAGGACTTGTCGCTCCTGTTTGACTTCACTCAGAGGTTGCTGGAGGCCGTTTCGCTGCTTCCAGCAAAAGAGCACAAGGAAACAAATAAGTTTTGCATTAACAATATGTTACTCACTTGGTTTTAAACTGCATGAAAACTAAAGATTGGTTTTGTAATGTGTGATGTAATTTTCTTTTTTCTTAAAATGGATTTTATGAAATTCGTATGCAAAAGAGTCGTTCAGGAACCGGTACTGAAGTCGACTGCTGGTGTTGAACATTAAATAAACGGCAACCAGCCCTTCAAATCATCTGGGATTTTTTTTTTTTTTTTAAATGGAGGATTGTTTGAAGTCCACAGCTTTAACTGAAAGTACTTCTGTGAGACTTTTCTGAGTAACTCGCCGAAACACTGACGATGATTTACCATCAGATTTCAGCACCAGAACCTCCAGAGCTGTTTGACAGCGCATCCAAAGCAAAGCCAACTCAGCCTTATGTCTCCAAACTGAATGATATCCAACAGGACCCCAGATAATACACACTGCCAGCTTCCCCGCTCTGTCTGTCTCAAGCTCTCACTCGCTTTCATTCCATTTTTTTATTTTTTTCTCTCTGTCCCACTTTCATTATTTGCCGTCTTTCTTTCTGATTGTGATTCCATCCGTGTTGCTGCTGCTGGAGGTGTGCAGGCGATTGCCAGATGCCCTTTGCTAACCTCTTCTGTATTCTCTCGGTACGTTTATCATCACTTAGATGCCACAAAGATACCGAGGAAAAACAGCACAGTCCAACATTTAAAACGAGCATCTTCTGAATTACTCATATTTA
Organism: Brachyistius frenatus; assembly: GCF_029030835.1. NCBI lineage: Eukaryota > Metazoa > Chordata > Actinopteri > Embiotocidae > Brachyistius > Brachyistius frenatus. The sequence continues at coordinate 388,943 of NW_027210763.1, forward strand.
CACCATGCTGAAATATTCCAGAGGAATAACAAGTTTTTAAAAGACATTTGAGTTCAGCTCACACACACACACACACACACACACACACACACACACACACACACACACACACACACACACACACACACACACACACACACACACACACACACGAGCAAACAAACAGTAATCCAGTGTCAATTTGAGCCAAAACTGAGCTGAAATCGAGCCAGAGTACCGGAGTAATCCAGTCATTAAACATTAATGAAGGCCATTAATGAGCGAGATGTAGATGGAAAAACACCTAATGACAAAGACTGCAGAACCCGTCTGTGTTTAAGTCCCATCAGGCAGCGAGAAAAACTGCACCTCTACTTGACTGTTGTTGTTGTTGGCGGCAGGTAAAAGTGCAGGAGGAAGTTATTAATATTGAGTTACTTGACCAAACTTAACCTGGTATTTAATACTTGGCGAGTCTTGTCTCCACCTTTTTGCTGATGTATTATCCTTTGATAAAATTTAAAAAAAAAAAGCCACAACAGGAAGCAGGAGGACGATTACAGGCATTATGCTCCGTTTCATCATTACTTCAAATGTCAGACAATTAAAGTGACTTTTTAAAAATAAAAACAGGTGATAAAATAAGCAGGCGATTGTGGTTTTTGATGATGTGGAACTCAGATTGAGGGTCGGTGAACACTTCTTCATGTCGAGGCCACTGCGGCGGGAACACAGCTCGGTGCACATGTTTTAACCTTGTAGATGTTATACACACACACACACACACACACACACACACACACACACACACACACACACACACACACACACACACACACACACACACACACACACACACTTCCCATAATCCAATTTGGCACAGCACCGGGACGTAACGCGATTTTGAAAATACAGTTGATTTTCTTTAATATTTAAATGTCTTTTTTTTTTACCTCTAAAAGTCAGCCAGAACATCATAAACGATGGTTTTGCATCATCAGGACCGAGTCTGGTCTCCATGACGACTACAAGTCCCGACGAGGTTGGTGTTCCATACGGGAAGATTGAAAATGAGGTAACAAAAGAAACCGGTGTACACACACACACACACACACACACACACACACACACACACACACACACACACACACACACACACACACACACACACTGTTTACTCTATTATATCTCATGAAGGTTTTCACAAAATTAATTTCCCGACTTTAAAAATAGTAACGATGTCTTTTCACCACAACTTTTGTATCATCGCTATTACAAGTATATCAGTTATTGATCTTTTTAAAGTTTGTTTTTTTGGGGGGCGTTTTATGCCTGCATGTAAAAGTAATACTAGAGATTGACAGGTTATGAGGGGGAATAGACGCAGACAGGTCCGGGCGGTTCAGGACTCGAACCAGGGACACTCCGGGCATACGTCCATGTGATATGTATTAATAACTTGGCTGTGGATGTCTGATTTTAGTCCTTTTCTTTCCCGTTTCTGTCCCTCATCCTTTACTTTATCTGTCTAATTCCACATTTATTCTTCTTTTATGTGCCTCATATTTCTTCATTGGGACATCTCATTTTTTACTTTTCTCTCTTTTGCTCTTCTTCCTCTTTGCCCTCCTCCTCTTTCTCACTGCCTATGCTAAGTATTGGTAATTACATTATTACGCGCCACCCTATGAAATATAGTTTCGGTGACACCAAGTGTGTGCGTGTGTGTGTGTGTGTGTGTGTGTGTGTGTGTGTGTGTGTGTGTGTGTGTGTGTGTGTGTGTGTGTGTGTGTGTGGAGTTGATGATGGAGAGGCTGTCTGCGATTTTAATAAACAACACTGCAATGCCCCACACGCTAACTGCCTTAGCATCGAACTTCATACACACACACACAAAAAAAAAGAACGACACGCGCATAAACACACACACACACACACACACACACACACACACACACACACACACACACACACACACACACACACACACACACACACACACACACACACACGCATCTGCCAAGACTGGGCTCAAACTTGCAGGGAATTTATGTACAAATAATTACTTTTTAATAGCCAGTAATGTGATTTCCTGCCAAAGAAATATTCAAATGCATCTCAGGCAGTCCAGTATATTATCTGCCTGAAGCTACAGATGCGACTTAAGGGAGACGGCACAGGAAAGACAGATTATTGTTTGTGTGATAATAATTATTTTACCCTTGTCATCTGCGGAGGAAAATGGGAGATAATGCTTTTGTCTTTCTGTCTCCTTCCTTCACTCTCTTCCCCAAACTCTCTGCCTCCGTCACTTCTTAAGTCTGCGGCTCTGTCAAGCCAAACTCAACTTTCCTCTCAACAACATCTTTACATCTTTTAATAAGAAATATTAAGTGATGGGATCCTTTTGGTGACAGTTGTCAGTCCCATGGATGACCATTATTTCCAAATGTCGGGTGTATGTGCTCTGCTTTGTACGACTACAACCTGAGACCCAAATCGTGACCAAGACCAGAGACGAAACCAAGACTTTAAAGGGTTGAGACCAAGTCAAGATCAAGACTGGGACCAGGACCAGAACCAGGACCAGGACTGGGACTAGGACCAGAACCAGGACCAGGACCGGGACCGGGGGACCAGGACCAGGACCAGGACCTTCTGAAATTGACCTGGACGAACCACATTCCCATAAAAACACTCACAGAAAACAAAGGGCTCCCCATCATGTGTGCTGTCGGTACCAAGCAGGGCACCAGCAGAAATACCTCGATTATATAAAGTCCTTGCAGAGGTGAAGCAAAACAAATACAAAACTTAGAGGATGAAATCAACAAAACCCTCTAAAAACCTTCAAAAGTTCAGGGAGGAATCAGCAGAATATCTGCTCATCAAAAGAGCCATGAAAAAATATGGTCATGTATTCATGTCAAATCTTAAGAAGGGCATTAATACAGAAACCAAGTTTCTCAAGTACACAACGATATGATTGATGTTGTATCGCTACGGCCAAACTTTCATCCTGAAAAATAACCATCAAAAAGAGATTAAACTTTGACAGGTGGGTGGAAGATATGTATTTAACATCCACTGAGATGCCTCGCAACACAAACACAAAGTTTTATGTTTGATCAGCAACTCATTGTGTTCAAACTCCAACTTTAGTCTTAAAGTAACGTGGCGTTTCACTTGGTCTCCACTTCCTGCTGTCACGAACTCCATCACGCTCGGCTTACCTTCTTCTTCTTCTTCTTCTTCTTCTTCTTCTTCTTCTTCTTCTTCTTCTTCTCTGAAGGCGTTGCGTATTAAGATGAGTTGTACCTGTGAACAGAGACAAAAATGTTTTGCATTCGAAACAGGATGTTTTAGTCGCAGTCACGATAGCTGAGATCGTATAATAGGTGTTTAGTCAGGTTTGACAGGAGTTGAGGCTAAACTTTGAAGCTCTTTAAAAATGTCACATCTCTGTTGTGTCAGTTGCTCTGATGAAGCTTCGAGTTGATGCCCTGATTCAGCTGGAATTTAGAAAAGCGTTCAAATAAGAGAAAAGAAAACCCACTAAACTTACACAGTCTCCACATATCAGCTCGTTTTCTACATATTGGACCCAGAATCATTAAATCGTTCTACTGACGAGAGAAAATGCCCGACGTAAACCACTGGAATATGTAAATTTAAAAAACTAATTTCTTGCTTCCATCTGTCTCGTTGTTTCTTTCCATTTCTCACTCGCTCGTTCAGACGGCAGAGTTCACGGTGTCACAGGTAAGTGACGGAGAATGTAACGTCTGGAATTCATTTTTTGCATTAACAGCTGACATCTCCTTTAGCACATTCAAGTGCCACTGTGTGAAAGTGTGAGACTCTGTGTGTGTGTGTGTGTGTGTGTGTGTGTGTGTGTGTGTGTGTGTGTGTGTGTGTGTGTGTGTGTGTGTGTGTGTGTGTGTGTGTGTGTGTGTGTGTGTGTGTGTGTGTGTGTGAGTCTATGTGCAAAGACTGGTTAATGACTTCTGGAAGAATGAGCCTACTCAAAACCGAACCTCAGGGAGTCTAACCGATCACTGCGTGCGTGCTTGTGTGTGTGTGTGTGTGTGTGTGTGTGTGTGTGTGTGTGTGTGTGTGTGTGTGTGTGTGTGTCACCAGCTAACACACCACAATGTCTAATCTGCACGAACAAATTAGAACTAAGTGCACCATCACACAGCAATATACAGCAGTCTGCAGAAAACGAGAATAAAAACCCAGAGATAATATACAGTGTGTGTGTGTGTGTGTGTGTGTGTGTGTGTGTGTGTGTGTGTGTGTGTGTGTGTGTGTGTGTGTGTGTGTGTGTGTGTGTGTGTGTGTGTGTGTGTGTGTGTGTGTGTGTGTGTGTGTGTATTCCAGGGACAGATAATCGTTCCTATGTGTGAGGTGGGACTCGTCTCCATGTGTCCAGTGGTAGATGTGAGTGTGTATGACAGGGTGGTAATGGGACTCACCTGGAAATAGAGCATATCTGCCTCTGGGGAAAACACACACACACACACACACACACACACACACACACACACACACACACACACACACACACACACACACACAGTTCATGCTATATATATATCTATATATAGATATATATATATATATATATATATATATATAAATATATATTAAATATAGAATAGCAGTGTCGAGAGGCTTTGTGATTTGTGACTTGAGAGATTTGTGTTTTCCACCAAAAAGAGGCGGGGCCATGTCGCTCACCAAAGTTCCAGGATGGGAAACAAATAAACGCCACACGACTTCTTTATAGAGAACGTTTTCTTTTAAAAAAAAAAAAAAAAAGTATTTTTAAAGTGAACTGCTTAAAGCTGCCAATTAATATTTTCATATTAAAATTGTCGTTAAAAAAAACATTTTTATACTTATATTCCATGTTGTATTCTTATTATTAACGATGACAAAGCAGCTATTCTATTGTTTATGGAAGCTTTTTGATCATGTATTGTGACACGTTTAGAAAAACACTTATTTAACAACTTTTATCTTCGTCCATCGCTGCATCTTCTTCCTTTTCCCTCTTCGTCAAACTCTCTCTCACAACCTCCTGCTCTCTCCATCCGCAGCCGTCCGTCTCCATCTCACTCTTCTTGAACGACTTTACACTGCAGTTCAATTTCTCCTCCTTTTACTGTTATCTTTATTTCATCTGAATATTTTTCCCCTCTTTTCCGCTCCACCTGTCTTCATCCCTTTCCTCCTTTATCTCCCCGTTTCTCAGCTCCTCTCTCTCTCTCTCTCTCTCTCGCCCGCTCTCTAATGAATCATATTGAAGCTGAGCTTTCATACACTGGCTGATGGAAGCCCTCTGGCGTGCACACATATTGCATACATTCATCACTGCTACATCAGAGTTACACTTTACACACAAACACACACACATAATGACACACCCATTTGCCCATTTGCTCATGCATACGTTTGTGTGTAAAAATGGAGATCGCTGCAGATACATGATGTAATACACAATATAACTGCATGCAGTGATATATATCGGTCTGTGGATTTCCAGCAGCAGATGCAGAGTGCTCAACTTCAACTATGATCCACTGGCACCATCAGAAAGGACCAGCGTCTCCATCTGCCCTCGTGGAGGCAACTCAAAGGGCCTCTTGTGTTAAAGCAGTAGAAAAGTGTTGGATGACGTCGTTGCACCAGGTGTGAGAAGTCGTTTCAAGCAGTGGAAGTTTATTAAAAGGCAAAGTGGAGGACCGACTGTCTAACCTTTTAAAAAGAGGAAAACTTAGAGCGAGCCAATCAGAAGAGAGGGTCACTGATATCAATGCGTCTTAAAAGATACAGGCAAAAAAAGGAAACTCCCTGATGTTGATCAAATCCAGAGAGAAGCCTGAAGCCTTGTTCAGAGCGACAGAACCAAATCCGTTGTTTGTCGTATCCAGATTGTATCCGGCAGCAAAAAAAAACAACACATGGAATGGGATTTTTCGCAAATCTGATCAAAGACCACAGTTGGAGGTGGTTTGAATGGATTACTCGCACAGACTGGATATAAAAGTGTTCGTAGCTTCAGGTCTGAGAAATGGTTCCGATGCAGAAGTGTCTTCAGCTGCAATACCAGCGAGTGCCACTAGAGGTCGGCTCCAAAAAGCCTCCGGCTCCATAGACTCCCATTCAACTTCTCTCATCAAATCCAAAGTGAATCAAATGTGTCCATCAGTTATCTCGGTGTTGTTAGCTAAAGTCACTCCTTCTTCTTAGTTTTCTGGAGGTCCATCTGAAAATAATCCCTCATTCATTAGAAAAGAAGATTCAAGAAGACCTGTTTTTGGGGGCGTGTCTGTTTGATTGACAGGCCTGTGGTGCAGTCAGGTTACAGCTATCGGTGGGCGGGATGTAGTATTGTCAGGTTTCTGATCAGATCGGTCAGATCCACCTCTGGCTCCTCCCCCAGCTCGTCCAAATATGGTCACTTCCTGCTCCAAACCGCTCCGAACTAGCAAAATGGTGACGGACAGAATCTGAACTGGAGGATTCATAACGTTCACAAAATAACGGGTGACGTCACTGACAGGACGACGACGATGACGACAACAACAACAACAACACTGAAGCAGAAATGAAATGTCTGCTTCCACTTCGGTTCCAGCAGCTTTTGGTCGCCAACGTGTAACATCACGGCAGCAACCCGTGTAGATACGTTGGTGATGTCTGAACACTAAATCCGATCAGCTCACCTGTGAATAACAGTTCAGACAGTCTGTCCTAAAGATGTGATCTGAGAAACAAATCTAAATTTGCCTGCAGCCTCTACAAAAACTAAAAGACGTACAAACTACACTGACATTATTTGTGCTGCTGAAAAACCACTAAAATATCTTCTCAATGATATCAACACCGCAAATAAAACGCAGGAAAAGTGTAAAATATGGGACCTTTGATATTTTTTCCCCGGAGAGTGGGCTGGATAATGGATGTGATGTTTCTATTTTAAGTTACAAACAAAACTCAAGTGTGAAAAATACAAATAATATAGAGAATATCAGAGCAGCAAAAAAAACACCTGAATAATAGAAAGAGCCTCCTCCATCACAGTGTGTGTGTGTGTGTGTGTGTGTGTGTGTGTGTGTGTGTGTGTGTGTGTGTGTGTGTGTGTGTGTGTGTGTGTGTTTTTGTGCACACACAACACACAGGGACAACTTTAACCACATGTCATTGGCCAGCTTACAGCAGCCGCCTGTGACATCATCACCGAAGGACAGGTCAATACTAATGAGGTCAGAAGGAGGGGACGAAATCCGATTAGGATCCCCAGTTCATAAACAATATATTTCCATTAAAGAAAATCCGAGCTTGTGCACGAGGCAGAGAGAGAACCGCGGTGGGAAGAGGATGAGACGACGGAGAAGAAAAGGAAACCGATGCGGTGAAACGAGGGAAGAGAGACGGTTGGAAAAGAAAGTTGAGAAAGTGAAGCGTGCTGTAATGAAGTGGCGGTTTAACGAATGCAGATCCGACCGGCCGACCACATCAGTAATTAAAACCCGCCGCGTCGCTGTCGTCCCCATCAGCCCGGCTGCAATAAAACCTCCACTCGCTTTCTTCCTCCGGGCTATTATGGCTCATTTGAACAGATACGAGCGTGAACATCAACCAGCTGCTTTATTAGATTAAAAGTAGGAGCAGCTCTCAGGTGGATTAGAGTCACCGACGACGTTCAGGTATAAACACCGTCGGATGGGAGATATTCAGAAGAGTTAGGACGCAGTAGCAGCACATGTTCTGTTTGATCAGTTTAGATTTGCGTGTTATTGTGCTGAACTGTTTCATCTTCATTGATGTATATGAGTCATGCGGAAACATGAAGGGTTGTGCCCCTTTTCATATACATCCATTTCCTCTTATTGGATTTAAATCGACAGAGGTCTGGTTCACCCTACGGTCATTTTTTAGTATAGAAACAGACACCGAACTCCTGAGGTAGAAAATAAATAGAATATAAACATAGATTAAAAAGCAGGGGGTCTCATATTGACTATGATAGCACACCTTGTTTGTAAATCGGGATTAACAGGATTAACCGACCAATCAGCACGGCTGTTCTTGAAGCCACGCCTCCAGAGACACACCGACATCACTTCTTTCATTGTCTCCATGACAACACCAAACCCGGTGTTTTCTAACAGGCCCGAGTTGGCTCGAGCATCCCGGACATCGTCCGGGCTGCACTTCTGCTCTTCTGTTGACGTTCGGGTGTTCGATCGGCTCCGAGGAAACACTTCAGATTAACGAGGACGACGAGAGAGGAAGTGAACGCAGGCGAGAAGGAAACGCGTGAATGGAATCACACGACATCGACACACGTGTGCTGCATGTCCTCACTTACTCACACACACAGCGCACAAAGGGAGGGGCGATACACGTGTGTGTGTGTGTGTGTGTGTGTGTGTGTGTGTGTGTGTGTGTGTGTGTGTGTGTGTGTGTGTGTGTGTGTGTGTGTGTGTGTGTGTGTGTGTGGCAGCAGCCACTGTGGCATCTGTTGCCCACTGAGCCAGTCTGCTGGAGCTGGAGTCAATTATAAACACATTAGAATCTGTTTCCCATAACACACAATGACAGAAATACCTGTGTGTGATCACTCACAACCACACAACCACACACACACACCCACACACACACACACACACACACATACACAACCACCCCCACCCCCTCACCCCCCCCACACACCCACTCTACATCCATTATCACCTCTCACTACTGCAGAAGAATCTGGGCTTCAGTCTGAAGTCGGTGAGATTTGGAGCTCGGTTGTAAATCCAACTTTTTAAAGCTGTGAAATTAATCTGCAGGAGAAATTCAAGTTTGTGTAGAAAAAAAAAAGGTTTGTATGTGTGTGAATAGAATCTGTGAGCAAATAATATGAGTGAAGTTACACAAAGATACTGTGTGCTATTTAACGGCGGCTGCCAGGCGGCTTTTTTTAGGCGTATTATAACGACTATTTGAATATTCTACTAACGACACAAAGCAGAAAACTGTGTGCAAAACTCAAAGTTCTCAGATCGAGAGTGATGCTGAAGGTCCGAATTCAGACCCTTAAGTGACGATCCACTGATTTACAACTGAAAAGGTTTGGGATGGATTTGTGTGTCAAAGTGATTTTGACCCGTCAGGAGACGGCGGGAAGCAGAAACACAGAAATGCGAGAAGCTGTTTTACTTGATGCACGTCGATGCTCAGAAATAATCCAATCTCTTGGAGGAGGGGGGGAAAGGGGGGAAGGAGGAGGGGGGGGGGGAACGGTCGAGCACATTTTCACATTCGATGTGAATTAAGATTGACTTGGAAACTGAGAACATTATAAACAAAAACAAGCCGAGTCGTCTTCTGAAACTCAATCTGTTGAAGAAGCCACTTGTATAAAATGATAGCCCCCCCCCATCCCCCCCACCAAATGTTAAAACTATCTGCGCCCTCGAAGACGGCCGACGTTGGATTAAACGCTGTTGACAGACTGAATGGAAAAAGAATATCTGGCTCTTTTTTGTGTTTTTTTCTTCCATCAGCTCCATTAGAGCCGTCAGGAGGAAAACAGGGTCTGTTTATGGTGGTAATGTAACTGTATGTAACACACACACACACACACACACACACACACACACACACACACACACACACACACACACACACACACACCTAAAATGTGTCTCCTAAAGCAGCTGCAGAACATTTGTCTCTGTGTGTGTGTGTGTGTGTGTGTGTGTGTGTGTGTGTGTGTGTGTGTGTGTGTGTGTGTGACAGCTGACAAACAAGCATCACTCCCTCAGACTGACTGACAAGAGGACTGAGGGAGGACACACACACACACACACACACACACACACACACACACACACACACACACACACACACACACACACACACACACACACACACACACACACACACACACACACACACACTTACAGGTGGAACAGAGAAAGTGTTATTAAACCCATTACAGCAGGTTTGCTATCACAGCCGGAAGTTATTAACGTCCTGATTAGGAAGTCAGTTTGTAGGAAATACAAAGAAGAGAAGAAGAAGAAGAAGAAGAAGAAGAAGAAGAAGAAGAAGAAGAAGAAGAAGAAAAAGACAAAGACAAGGACAAAGACAAAGACAAAGACAAAGACAAACACAAAGACAAAGACAAAGACAAAGAAGAAGGTGAGAAGCGTGCAGAAGGAAAATCATCCACCTGCAAAAACTGAGCTGGCGGCGTTGTGGGCGGATGTGGCAGCGTGTCATATTTAAGAAGGCTTTATGATCACACCTGTCACTCATGGTGTGTGTGTGTGTGTGTGTGTGTGTGTGTGTGTGTGTGTGTGTGTGTGTGTGTGTGTGTGTGTGTGTGTGTGTGTGTGTGTGGGTGTGTGTGTGTGTGCTTCAACAGAAACTGGATTGGCTGCAACATCTGTGTGTGTGTGTGTGTGTGTGTGTGTGTGTGTGTGTGTGTGTGTGTGTGTGTGTGTGTGTGTGTGTGTGTGTGTGTGTGTGTGTGTGTGTGTGTGTGTGTGTGTGTGTGTGTGTGTGTGTGTGTGTGTGTGTGTGTGTGTGTGTGTGTGTGTGTGTGTGTGTGTGTGTGTGTGTTTCTGACCTCAAGGGTGTTTGTTCTCTGGACTGTTGGATGTTTCAGTTCGGTCCAGACTACAGTATCACAGTTTTCAGTGGAAACATTTGGTTCAGACTTTCAGACCAACAGAGAAGTTGAGACGATTTATCATCAGCTGTTAAAAACAGAAGAAGAAACAGGAAGTGTTTTTTGTGTACAGTTTTTTGTCTACTTTAATGTCCCATGATCCTCCTTGTTTTTGCTCCCCTGACAGCACATGACAAACTGGAACACTTGACCTTGAAAAAAATCTTCATCTGCTTCCTCTTTCTTCATGTGGTTCTCCTCCTTCCTCCTCCTGATCTCCTCCTTTCAGCTCCTCCTTCTGGTGTCTCTGTCCTCATCTTTGTCAAACTTACTCGCTCCTTTTCTAAAATTGTCTTTTTCATGCTTCGACTCCAAAATGATTCCCCTCTCACACTTCCTCCTCCTCCTCCTCCTCCTCCTCCTCCTCCTCCATAAGTGATGGAGGTGTGTTATTATAGGAAGTGACAGAGTAAAGAGCTGTATAAAGGTTACACTGGCTTCCTCTATGACACTGCCATATTACTTATCACACTCATGCTCTCTCTTTTATATATATGTATATATAAAATATATATATAATACACACACACACACACACACACACACACACACACACACACACACACACACTAAACAAGTACACACAAAAACACTACATGCATTCTGCTTACTAAGATAAAACATTTCACACATGCAGCTTCATCTGTTCTACCGGCACATTTGGGTTTCATGTTTCATATTATTAATAATTCAACCAAATAGCAGTAAAATAAAAACAGAAGTAACTGTATACCAGATTCAAATATCCAAATTACTCCAAAAATTAGTTGTGGATTTAGATTATTTAGGACATTTAGGAGCAAAAAAACCCACTGAAGGGTAGAAAAATACTGAAAATAAAATCTAATAAAAAAATAAATCAACATTCCTGCATATGCCCCGCCCCTCTCTTTGTTTCTTTGTGTACGTGGACAGCACGTCAAGTCATCTGGCCATTAGCGAGGTTTTTGTTGCAATTCTGCCGTTATATTAAGAAAGTTGTATCACAGTCTGGAAACCGTGAAGGTTTCCTCATCGACTGAACCGACGACCAATCAGGGACCATAAAACATACGGTGGCCGATGCTGATTGGTTAACGGCTTCAACAATCAAAGTGAAGGTCTACACCCATTGTGACGCAACGACTGGAAACAACCCCGGACTGGTGTATCAACGCAGCCGTTTTGGCGTCTGGCGAAAGCCGACTAATTTTCGAGAGTTCATGTGTCGAATAAAGTCGGAGCAAAGTGAAGATGAAAGAAGGAGGAACTGTCACTTCTGGCCTCGTTAGACGGTGTTTCCTGTCAGACTTCACTTCTTTTTTTATACAGATTAAACAAACGAGATATATAATGTGTATATTGACAGACTCCATCAGCGTAGCTTCATATTTGCTGCACGTTAAGAGTGACGGAAAACATTTCAGCCCGAGTTGGAACATTTTTATAGATAGTGTCGAATCTTTAGCAGCTAATTACTGTGAGGAGACGCCAGCAGTCTCTTCAGCTCAGAGCTGGATGGTTTTTTGTTTTGTTTTGTTTAAATCATAGTGAGGTTTAAGTTAGATGTGGTTCAAGAAGAACCAGCAGAGGAGAGAGAGAGAAGCTCTGTTCAAACAGCCTGGAGTTTGGCTTGATAACATTAACCGGATCCACTGTGGCGAGTCCGTCTGTTGCGTCACCGCAGGGCAGAGGGACGTGTCCATCAACCTGCCGTCGACCGAGAATAACATCTGTAACCACGGTAACCGTACACAAAGACGGAGACGGCTGCAGCCTTGAAAAAGACATTTTCAGAGGGTATAAAAACAAACACCCCCAAAAAAAGAGCAATTTTAGTTTTTTGTTAATTCAAAAGAAACGAACAACAACCCCGGACACGGCTGCACGCCGTCCGGGTGCCGCTCCGCCCGTCATCTGGACGGTGCCACGGAGAACCACATCAGACGGAGCTCGGCTGTGTGATCAGCAGTAACAGCTGAATGATCAAAGCCCGACGCGGCGGCACGGTAAAGTGGCACCCTGCTAACGCCTTTTACTTTCATGATATTTTAAAGACTAGACAATTAAGAGCCACTTAAACTGCAACAGCCTCCATAATGTGCTGTGACAGATTGGAAAAAGAAATGTGACACGCCTTGATTTCCATATTCATACGTATGTTTGCAGAAGGTCCAATCAGCACAGCGCGTTTCAGGAAAATCCGTTTTTTATTTCTATTTCCTGACATTGAGAAAAGACTCGGATCCTTTCTGTGTTTTTTGGGGTCATCGGTGGATGAAAGTGTACAATAATAACGTTTTAATAACTCTCCTTCCACAGCACGACAATAAATGTTATCAATACTAATTGCCCTTTAGACAGACGGAGAAGATTGTCTCTGAGCTCCGTGACCTTTACCCTGCCGGGCAGTTCAACATCCTTCATGATCACCCACATGACAAGACATTCGGCGCCGTGATGACAAATCACAGACACAAGAAGATGATGGACGCCTCCCTCATTACAGGAAACATGAAAAACCACCTGTTTCTGCTGCTGAAGAAAAGGTGTGATGTGGTTGACAACCTGTGGCCAAGTGCACAAGACAGGGTTGATTTTCTTTACCTGTCGCTGCCCTGTTTTCATCTTTAACTGCGTTACTAGAATTGATTTAGTTTCTGAAAAAAAAAAGGCAAAAACTAAGTTGTGATTTGGATGTAAAATGAATCGGCCGATCTCCGGCTCATGCTGCACCCTTCCACCAAATTTCATGAAAATTGAGTTGGTCAGGTTGCCGATGTAGGTGGGCGGGGCTTAGTGTCCTCAGGTTCTCAGTCCCATCCACTTCTTGGCTCCTCCCAGCTTGTCCAAATATGGTCACTTCTGCCAAGACATCAGACTGGAGTTTCCAAACGGCAGTTCACAAACCGCTCGGTGACCAACCCATGACATTCATACATAAACAGACCTGAAATAACACCCGGTCTGAAATGACGTAAAACAGAGCCGAAGAGGGACGGCGCCGCCGACAGCAGGATGTGCAACCAACTAATGGTGGTTGAAAATAGTCGCAGCACACGTCCTCCTTTCCTTCATCTGACAGTTAACAGTCTTAAAAAGAAAAAAAACACATCGTTTCTTCCTACGACGATTTCGTCTCCGAGCAGATGAAATCCAAATCTAGCGAGATGTTTGACATGGTGACACAGATCCAAGAAAACCCAGAAATGAAACAGGACCCGACTCAAAACCCAATTAGATTGATTATCATGTTTGTTTTTCCAGGACGTGAAGACGCCTCCGATGCAAACACGCTTTGATCAGGGAGGTGCTGGCGGTTGTAAAATATTTTACTTTATGGATTTATTGTCCAGGACTTCTTGTTGTTGTTGTTTTTTTACTTTCATCGTGACCAAGATTACTTTTATAAAGTGACAACAAAGAACAGAGGAAAAATAAAGTGTTTTCATCGTCCCGCCTTACTGACAGTGGAGAGCAGAAGTTAACAGGACAAAACTAATAATAACAGCTGAATAATTAGGTGTCCACGTGGGAAGATCTGCAACCAAATTAAGATCCTGTTTAACCTGAAATCTTCTCATAAGTTGGTCATAACTGTCGTTCTGTGATGAATGTAAAATACAGTGTTTTCAAAAAGATGGATTTAAACTGAATTTAAATTTGGGGCAAAATAAAGATTTGGGAAACAGACTGTTCTTCACAGTAGATGGACTAGTTTAAAAACAAACAAAAAATAGTATGAGAATTTTTAGTGTAAGATTTAGCAAAGTTGAAAAGGTGATGGAATATTTTGGTGGGCGGATTAAACGCTGCGTCTCACGGAGACCAATTAGATTAACTCCAGACTAAAGACTAATTATGACGACTAGACATCTTTTTGACAGAAGGTCGTACAAAAGTACCCGAATCATTCGAATCATCTCTCATCTGATAAATACAACACGTGTGAGTGTTTTTGTGCTTTTCTATCTTTCTGTATAAATCATGGTAAATATCAGATCCACCGTGTGTATTAACTGTTATTAAAACAGAAGAGATGTCATCTTCATCTTCTTCTTCCTCCTCCTCCTACTTTAATATCGTACTGTACACACACACAGGATGTGCCGTTTGCTGCAGTGCAGGTGGAAAGGAGGAAGAGGAGTGGAAACTGTGTGACACACACACACACACACACACACACACACACACACACACACACACACACACACACACACACACACACACACACACACACACACACACACACCATAGCTTCCTGTCAATCTCTGCCCACAGGTGTCTCCCAGGTGTGCCAAGACTGCTGAGCACTAAGAGGAAGAAAGAGGAGGTGAAGGAGACCGAGCAGCTTGGTCCCACTGTGATGACACACACACACACACACACACACACACACACACACACACACACACACACACACACACACACACACACACACACACACACACACGAGTAATGGACTAAATGATGGATGTCACATATGTCATTGTTGTTTTAAAATGGTAAATGGGTCCATTGGGTTTTTATATACTATTAAATATTTAGCCATAGTTTCAAAATATGAGGTTTAGCTCTCAGAAACTTAAGAAAAAAACCGGTATATTACCATAATCTAATTTAACATTAGACACCCCGTGACCCTTTTCAATCACGCTATAACCGAAGCTACCTTTCCCTGCACCTCCTCTCCTGCATTCAATTTGAGCCTCTACCAAAGTGTTGCAGCCGCACACGTTCAATTTAAATGCATTCATTAATTTCACGAATTAGTTTAAAGGTGTGCTAATGAGATTTCCTCCCGTTGACAGCGGAGCGTCCGGGTTCCTCGTGTTGGACGACCGCGGAGCTCCTTCACGCCGCCGCAAATAAAGACGACATAAAATGTATTTACTCTTCTTATTACACTTGTTTTATCATCAGAAGTAAATGAATTATTCACCACATCTGAGCGGTAATTATCTGCTGCGGGGACATAAATCACCAGCAGCTTAAAAAGGTCAGCCGCGTTACCTGCGCGAACACAAACAATTACAAATCAGATAAAGCCGCATGATTTGAATCATCGTATTTCCCCGAGGTTAGCAACCATCCAGAAAACTCCGGCTCGACACACACCGAGAAATAACACACACTCTTATGAATCCTGTCGATCAATACGCCGGATTAACTCGGGCTGCGTGTATTGATTGTACAGCAGATGGGATGTGCAAGTCTCAACTCAGTTCTAATTAGTTTTTAGTAGATTTTTTTGGAAATCATGTAAAACTTTAAAAGGAGCAATTTGTAATAATTAAATCACGTCTTAAAGACTGCAGCGGCGCACGACTTATAATAAGAAAGCGAACCGCATGCATATTTCAATAAATCAAGTCACCACCTACGTGTTTCTGAACCAACAGCTCGCAGGTGCTATTTCATTAGCAGAAACATGCTTTGCGATCGCAGTGAGTGGTTTTGTTTTCTGAATGTCAAATGTCACCGTGACAACACTTTATTAGCGTTTCTTGTGTTGCGTGATTTACGTGTGCAGTTCGTGTGGCGGTGACGGGGCGCGATGAGGGTTTCCAGCTGCGTGTCGAGAACAAGACGAAGAGGCGTGTCAGAAACTCCCGCTGACGCTGCGGTTGAAAAAAACAACAAAAAAACAAAAAACAACCAACAACGACCTCAGAATCCGTAGGTGGAAAGGTCACAAGGGAGCGTCAAGTACACGAAATGATAGCAGGAATTCATTTGGACCGGCTAAATGTGACGCAATGTGTTAGTTCGTGGTCCCAGTGTGTGTGTGTGTGTGTGTGTGTGTGTGTGTGTGTGTGTGTGTGTGTGTGTGTGTGTGTGTGTGTGTGTGTGTGTGTGTGTGATGGGGTGGAGACCCAGGGGGTGTTTGAGTACAACAGATATGGAACGGGGCATTAATTGAGCTTCAAACTAAAGGGAATAGAGGGAGGAGGAGTTGTTTGTGTGTGTGTGTGTGTGTGTGTGTGTGTGTGTGTGTGTGTGTGTGTGTGTGTGTGTGTGTGTGTGTGTGTGTGTGTGTGTGTGTGTGTGTGTGTGTGTGTGTGTGTGAGAGTGAGACAGACAGAGACGATGTGAGTAAGAAACAGACAGACAGATGCAGAGAGAGACAGTCCTGCTGAAGGGAATAACAGCTAGTGATGCTCATTAAAACTGATTATTAAAGCAGTAACGCTGAAGAGCAGCATTCAGGCGTAGCAACGGCCTCCCAGACGGGTTCATGTGTGCACGGGTGTGTGTGTGTGTGTGTGTGTGTGTGTGTGTGTGTGTGTGTGTGTATGTATGTATGTGTGTGTGTGTGTGTGTGTGTGTGTGTGTGTGTGTGTGTGTGTGTGTGTGTGTGTGTGTGTGTGTGTGTGTGTGTGTGTGTGTGTGTGTTGTTACTATAAACAGATAGGCGCTTTAGTATTATGTTGGCAGAGCTGCGGCTGAATTTTGGAAAATGAAACACTTGTCAGACTTCTTGTCGTGTCTTCGTCGTTACGAGCGATCAACGGCGTCCTGCTGTCCAACAAGTTCTGTCAAAGTGGACTCAAGCGAAGACGCTTCAAGTCGGACACCCCGAACACGTCGTGGTTTAAATGAAGCGTGCAGCTCCAGCTGGGAACACGTGAATAATGATGGAAGACTGGAAACCAGTTCGATCCAAAATATTAAGATCATTCATTCAATGGAACGAAGAAGAGAAGAAACATGGAGCTGCAACCAGCTGATAAAACCCACTGCTTCAGAAGATGAATCATACTCCACCCATCCATCATCCATCCATTCACCCACCCATCCACTCATCCACCATCCATCCACCCACCCATCCATCCATCCACCCACTCACCCATCCACTCATCCACCATCCATCCACCTACCCATCCATCCATCCACCCACCCTCCCATCCATTCACCCATCCATCCACCCTCCCATCCATCCACCCACCCACCCTCCCATCCATCCATCCACCCATCCATCCACCCACCCACCCTCCCATCCATCCATCCATCCACCCATCCATCCACCCACTCATCCACCATCCATCCACCCACCCATCCATCCACCCACCCTCCCATCCATCCATCCATCCATCCATCCATCCTCCCATTCATCCTCCCATTCATCCACCCATCCACCCATCCACCCATCCATCCATCCATCCATCCATCCATCCACCCTCCCATCCATCCACCCATCCTCCCATCCATCCACCCACCCACCCACCCTCCCATCCATCCATCCATCCACCCATCCATCCACCCACTCATCCACCATCCATCCACCCACCCATCCATCCACCCACCCTCCCATCCATCCATCCATCCACCCACCCATCCTCCCATTCATCCTCCCATTCATCCACCCATCCACCCATCCACCCATCCATCCATCCATCCATCCATCCATCCACCCATCCACCCTCCCATCCATCCACCCATCCTCCCATCCATCCACCCACCCACCCTCCCATCCATCCATCCATCCATCCATCCATCCATCCATCCATCCATCCATCCATCCATCCATCCATCCACCCACCCTCCCATCCATCCATCCATCCATCCATCCATCCATCCATCCATCCATCCATCCATCCATCCATCCATCCATCCATCCTCCCATCCATCCATTCATCCATAATCCATCCATGTTTCACTCTCAGCCTCAAACAACAAATATTGCTCAAACTGTAAAAAATAATAAATGGTTTTCCAAGGGATGAGGCTATACTGAGTTCCCAGAATTCATCACTTTGATCAAATAAGAGTTGGTTTTTTTTAACACTACAGTTAATAAGAGAGCTGGCTTTAGCCCACACAGAGCAGTTCAGCACTGCAGTTTCACATGAAGCGTCCTCATTTCTTATAACCCTTCTGCATGCATTGATAGAAATATAACGGTCTGAAACAGCGTTAAAAAGGCAGGTTTACAGAAACAGCTGCAGCGCCCCCTGTAGGCTCCGCTGCTACTCCGAAGGCTTTATTAAAAAGAAAATGTATGAGGACGTTTTAAAATGGCTGAAATGAGCTCAGAAAGCAGCAACAGATGAAGTCGTCGATGACGTGACTCTTGAGAGTGTGGGCAGCAGAGTTAAACAGATTAATTTGATTAAAATCTCAGGGTGCCAGTTGAATGATTATATCTCTTCAAAATAATGTAATAAATTTGTTCATGTATGTGGGAGTTTTGTAAAAAAAAAAAAGGGGTATTTATTGTCCTACTGACGTCGAGGAATATTTTATTAAGCCGACGTAAAAATTTGCTGAGATTAATTTACCCCTCATTTAAAAAAAAAAAATGCATTCTAACCAATGAAAATGCTCAAAACCTCCACATCAACTTTTTCCTCCGCATCACTGTTGAGCTGAATATTTGTGGCTTGTTGGTTTTTTTGGGGGGCAGGAATGAATAAAATTGAGTAAAATATCTCCTCAAGGGTGTTTTCTGTGTGTGTGTGTGTGTGTGTGTGTGTGTGTGTGTGTGTGTGTGTGTGTGTGTGTGTGTGTGTGTGTGTGTGTGTGTGTGTGTGTGTGTGTGTGTGTGTGTGTGTGTGTGTGTGTGTGTGCGTGTGTGTGTAACATGCTATAGTTGGTACACACTGCTGCCATAGGCATCGCCTGAAGCTGAGAAACGGGATAACAGGCGCCTGTTTATCTGATATATGATGTTGCAGCTGCACACACGAGGAAGTAGAAAATAATACTGCTCTTCTTCATATTGTACACTTCTTTTGTAGTAAATACTACGACAATGCAGTTGGATTAATGAGGAATTAATGTGTTTGCTAATACTGAGCCTGTAAACAGTGTTCAGTGGCATGAAAAACATGAAATTAATCAAAATGACTGAGGAGGAGGAGAGAGAAGGCTTTGTTACTCTTCTACTACGTCTACAGTCAATGTTTATACTGGAGCAAGATAATTTATGGGTTGATATTAATGAAAATTGGAGTGAGCCAAAACCGACTTCTGGAACTTATATTTCTGTCGGTTAATCAAAAGAAACAGAGTAAAAGTGAATACGAGGTTTTATCCCGTGTATCATCAGATCCAGTTTTAATAACGTGTGTTGCCTTCCCGCTCGACCGCGAGTCATTAAAAATTCAACCGCATCCTCCAAGGTTGGCCGTCATTTAACTTTAATTTTTTTTTTATCGGCATTATTTTGACTCTTAAAAACAGTGACAGGAAACAGAAGTTGAGCTGGTTTTTCCCATTAAATAAATAAAAAGCGAGAACGCTGAATGTGTCAGCGATCGCTGTTTTCAGTTCTGGTTTGCGAGAACAAACATCTATTTCTGCTGTTCCCCTAAAGAGCCATCTAGCCTCTTTGAGCTCATTGTTTTGGTTTTCCTTCCCTTAAACTCAGCTTTAATCAGCCTTGTTTGTTTCCAGCTGCAACAGGCAGCTGTTTTCAGCATCGACAAAATCCACAAATGAATGCAGCTTCAAATCCCTACAAAAAGAAGTCTTGTGTTGGTAAGGTTTCCTGCTTCTTCTTACTGTGTGTTTCAGGCTCGCTAACATATATTTAACTGTCGATTAGTATGTCCAACACGCTCCACTCATTTATTAACAACCCGAGATCTCAGCACTGGATCTTTATTCATCACCAGAATCATATTAATCATCCTTCCTCCTGTGTACATAAGCCCTCCCTTCTTCCTGTCCTTTACTCTTCATCAACTACTCGCTCGGTTCCTCCTCCAACGTTCTTCTCTGTTCCAATTGACCCTTTCTGCTCGTGTTTGAATCCCCGGTGATGATTGTTAACTTGGACAAGCCATTACAGCACATGAGGAATTGATAAGGAGCTTATGGTTATTCGCTGTTACGTTATTGGCACAGGCATAATACTTGTTGGTCTCAGCTGCACTTTGTCTTCAACAACAACAGAAAAAGTTAGAAAAAGACGGTGAGCGTCGCAGCATGCTGATAGACGCGTTTAGCTCAAAGCGTCACTGTGACCAAGTCCAGTAAATCCGCCTGAAGAATTTCAATACCACTGAGAGCCACTAGGGGCTCCAATAGACTCCCATTCAAAAAGCATCAACTTCTCTCCTTAAATACAAAGCCAGCTTTCCATCAGTCATTATGATGTCATTTGCTAAATTCCCTCCTTCTGATCAGCATTCTGGTCCTTCTGGAAGTTACTCTGGTTTGATTGACATGCCTGGTGGTGCAGTCAGGTTTTTGGTATAGGTGGGCGGGGCTTCGTGTCTTCAGGTTCTAAGTATTAACATAAAAGTGTTCGTAGCTTCAGGTCTGTAAAATGGTTCCGATGCAGAAGTGTCTTAAAGCTGCAATACCAGCGAGTGCCACTAGAGGTCGGCTCCAAAAAGCCTCCGGCTCCATAGACTCCCATTCAACTTCTCTCATCAAATCCAAAGTGAATAAAATGTGTCCATCAGTTATCTCGGTGTTGTTAGCTAAAGTCACTCCTTCTTCTTAGTTTTCTGGAGGTCCATCTGAAAATAATCCCTCATTCATTAGAAAAGAAGATTCAAGAAGACCTGTTTTTGGGGGCGTGTCTGTTTGATTGACAGGCCTGTGGTGCAGTCAGGTTACAGCGATCGGTGGGCGGGACGTAGTATCGTCAGGTTTCCGATCAGATCGGTCAGATCCACCTCTGGCTCCTCCCCCAGCTCGTCCAAATATGGTCACTTCCTGCTCCACACCGCTCCGAACTAGCAAAATGGTGACGGACAGAATCTGAACTGGAGGATTCATAACGTTCACAAACCATTCACATTTTTTTTTTACCTGATTTCTTCCACTTCACTTCTTACTTGTTTTGATATAACATGCAGAGCTGCGTCTTAATCTCGCCTGACTGTTTATGGGTTTTTATCAAATATTACACCGTAGTCAAACAGTGGATTTAACCGAGTGCTGAGTATTTTCTATGACTAATCAGCTGTGACAAAACAACACTTATTTTTCTCACTCACACACACACACAC
The DNA here is from genome assembly GCF_029030835.1 of Brachyistius frenatus. NCBI lineage: Eukaryota > Metazoa > Chordata > Actinopteri > Embiotocidae > Brachyistius > Brachyistius frenatus. Next base: position 410,606 of record NW_027210763.1, read on the forward strand.
ACACACACACACACACACACACACACACACACACACACACACACACACACACACACACACACACAGAAGGATGCCACATCTGCCAAATGGAAAAAAATATTGAGGTCTTGAGTAGAAAAAAACAAACGTGTGTGCCGTAAACCTGATAAAAGGTGCAGACAGCAACAAAAGCTTCTCGCAGGGCGCCGAGCACAATATGATGGTGAAAAGAATAGAAAACAGGACTGCCATGTATTCACACCCTCCTCTCCCCCCCTTTCTCCCCCCTCCTCTCATCTGTCCATCTTTTTCTCTTTCCCTCTTCCATCTCCATCTTTCTGCTCAAAAGGTTAGTAAATGTCAGATGGGAGTTGTCATCATCTTCAACGGCGTCATCGTTCTTCAGAGAAACACTGTCTATCTCTGTGTGTGTGTGTGTGTGTGTGTGTGTGTGTGTGTGTGTGTGTGTGTGTGTGTGTGTGTGTGTGTGTGTGTGTGTGTGTGTGTGTGTGTGTGTGTGTGTGTGTGTGTAAAGAAGTTGAACGGGAATACAATTGAACAGAATGAAATAGAGCTCGATATTGAAAATGGGAAATTACTGCTTTGCAACAAAGGACGAACACACACACACACACACACACACACACACACACACACACACACACACACACACACACACACACACACACACACACACAGAGGAGGACTTGAAATAGAGCTGAGAATGTACAGTATATACTTCAATCTCCCTCCCCATCCTCCCCCTCCTCCTCTCCCTCCTCCCCGTTTGTCATGTTGTGTTAAGAAACCACAAAAACTTTGGCGAACAACGCGTCGTCGGCGTCGCCGCCTGCGACTGATCCAATAACCGCTCTCGACGCTGCGTCTTCATCACGGCCCGTATTTGCCTCTCTATATATTTTATGACTAATAGAAGCAGCGGGTCTTCGTGGCGGTGACAAATCCCCCCAGTCAGACAGCTTTACGGGCCCTAAAGAGCCCCTTGACAAACGACCGCGCTGTAAACCCAATAATTCTAATGCTGCGTGTTATTGTGATGCCGACGTGTGTGTGTGTGTGTGTGTGTGTGTGTGTGTGTGTGTGTGTGTGTGTGTGTGTGTGTGTGTGTGTGTGTGTGTGTGTGTGTGTGTGTGTGTGTGTGTGTGTGTGAATATTTAGGAGATGTTAAGTATTGCTCATCTCCGCCAATCATAAAAGTGCTTTAGCATCAAAAACACACTCACACAGGAAATGTGTTTTTGTCTGCTGAATGGACTCATGATTATGTCTCGCGTCCATGTTCAGTAATACACTGCGAAATAAACGCATGCCTGCAGAACATCCGTGTGCACGTGCACACGGATTCACGTTCACACGACAAATATCTGAATCACTTTAAGTGCTGAAATTTGGACTCTTGACAAAATTGCACCAAAATGTCGATCTATAATTTCCCCTCTCCGCCCGCTGAAGTTTGTCCAGGTTAAAGACATTTGTGCCAGGTGGTGTGTGTGTGTGTGTGTGTGTGTGTGTGTGTGTGTGTGTGTGTGTGTGTGTGTGTGTGTGTGTGTGTGTGTGTGTCCACAGGCACTTCTCACACAGCATGAAGTTTGGAGCCCGTGTGACTGAGTACATTTTTTTCAGAGCAGCACGACTTTATTTGTATCACTGACCAATTTACTTAGTTTGCATTGATTCATATCTGTTGTACGTAGTTTTTTTTTAGTTTTTTTTTTTTTAAATAAAGCTGTTTGTATTTGCTAATTGAAATGTGGATAATAATAAAGGTCGGTTTTAGCTGTTTAAATGACAGCGTAAACGTTTGTGTACAACCTTGTATGAAGCTGCAGGTACTGAATTAAAGTCCAACGTGTCTATTTATAGGAAAGAATCACTCATTAATATCAATTTTAAGGTGCATTTTTGAAGTTTCTTGATCATATTCTCCACCTACTGAAAATGAGAAGTCAAAACTGAAAAACAAATAGACCAAAAATAACCTGCAAAAATCGGTCCATTGTGTCTTTAAGCTGCACCAATAAACACTTCATGTTAATACTTTATATAAAGTCATTTAATAGATTAAATGCTAAATGTGTCGCATCAGAGAACAAACAAATCTATTTCTGCTGTTCCCCAGGGCCTTGAGCCTTTTAGCCTCTTTGGGCTCGTTGTTTTGGTTTTTCATAAATCGGTCCATTGTGTTTTGAAGCTGCACTGATAAACACTTAATGTTAATACTTGATATCAAGTCATTATAATGATGAAAAACAAGGGTCAAGACTCTGTATTAAAACTCCATAACTAATTGGAGTGAAGACAATGTACTCACTGCATTAACTGATTTAATCAAGAGTATAACTGGGATAAAAAATAAATAAAACAACAGACAATATTTTCGAAACCCAACAGCAACACAAATGTTCACATCAAAAGCCCGGGAATAAAATAAAACAAGAATTGAACACAATCTGAGAGCTGCAGAGACACGATGCTCCCCAAGAAAGAAACGCACACTCAGCACTAATTCATAGGGAACACACATTCAGCACATTATTACGCAACAGCTGCACCAACACGTTAAAAGGAGCACTGCGCAGCCGCAGTACATATCACAGTGGAGACGACGGAGCAAAGCACGTCGTCATAAATAAATGAGTGTTACCTTTATGTCGTAGTTGGCTTCAGCTTGTCAATCACACCGTCGGAGTCCAGATGCACGAGGACGTTTCTCTCCGGTGCCACGGACCCCGGAGGTGATGCGCGAGGAAACTTCCAACTTTTCTCGCGCGCGTGCGCACAGGAGAGCGCAGCAGACAGCCGCACAGCTGTTGCGCAATCTTCCACCACGAACATCTCTTCTTGACGTATCTCCACCTAAAATAGTAAAGCGGTTATTTTAGCGCATTTTTCAGCCCACGGATTATATTTTTTTAATTTTCTGCCCCGTCCGTGGCCGTTTAGCCCCGCCCCCCAGGTAGTTTTGTTTTTAGCAGCATAAAATTAGCATAACATCGAATTTCATATGGCTCGCGCATGACCTTTCAACTCTACAACAAGGGGATCATGGGAGAGATTATTTGTATTATTATTAAATGACTACTGACCAATCAATGACTCATAACTTTACAGTTAGTTTATTCCAACATTACATATTTGATATAACTGAATTGAACCTCAGTCAGGGAAGACCGGGGCTCGCTGTCACACTTTTCACTCTCTCTTATATATCTTGGGATCCATAAATCATAGAGTTATACATGTACCAAATGAAAGAGGAAAATCTCTGGCATATTTTCTGTATTCAACACGTTTTAAGATCGTTCTTCAGAACAGAGTTATAGGCAGTCAAATAGCTGATGTGCACTTGCGTCAATTTGCCCCATCAGCGGAGTTAAACTGGATATAATAAGAAATACTGTTAACTTCATTGAATTTCGGGCCAGGGTACGATTGTTTGATTAATATTAAAATCCTGGTGATGTGCTCCTGATAAATTTCTTTTCAAACTTCACTTGCCTCTCTGCCCTTGAGGACGTCAGGTGGTGTGCTGCCATTTTTTTGTTTTTTCTTTCATAATTCCTGAACACCTGAACTTTTCCTTTTGTCCTATTTTCTTTCTTCCTTCCTTCTAAACATATATTAAGCCAATTTTATGTTAAATATCATTAAAGAATCCTTTGACTGCTGATTGGCCAACATAGCTACCCCTAATTTATTGAACTTTCACTGATATTATTGACAATGCCGCATTTGGTACAATTTCCAAATAGTGACAATCTGCCACAAAATCTCCCAAAACAACTTGCCCCATATTTGCTAACACTTTCTAAATCTCTGGTTCAGTTTGGCGAATGAAAGTAATAAAAATGAGCTCTTCTACAAGATACAAATTCATCATTTGTAATTGTACATGTTTTTTACTAATTTGCGTGAACTTCAGCTTGCTAATCGCTCGCAGACAGGAAATTGCATCAGAATAAGTAAATGCACACAACCTATATAAAATGTTCATGTTTAAACACGATGAAAAATGTATTCACTCACAAACGAACGCTGGTGACTCTGAGCTACCTCGTACTTCAGGTCGGAGTGAAATGCTGATCGGCCCTGTCGTGTTAAAAGCTTGATAAATCACCAGTGAAAATGTGCCGTTAAGACCTCGGGGCCCGCACGCACTTTCCTCCGCTCATACTCGTCTTACAGTGCATATGTCTCACACCTCGTCTTCCTTTACTTGCCCAATAATCCCCTAATGACTGCACGCTGTTATTTCCCCGGAGGGCCGGCGAGCTGCTCACCGCTGCGGGAATGCATTAAATTCAAGAGTTGTTGACGCACGCTCAACAGAAAGCAATAACCAGCGCAGGGTCATTTTTTTTTTTGCTTCCTTTTCCTTTCATTTTCTGAGGTCGAACAGAATTGCCTTTTAGTGCTACTGTGATTATGTTCTGTTTAACATGGGAATTATGAGAATTACACACATAAGTGTGGTGCAGCGCGCCTCGACAAGATTAAAAACAGCTGCACTGGAAGGAAAAGACATTGAGGACGGGAGAGAAACACCCGGGCTCAGAGGATCGATATGTAGCTTTACTATTTTAATAATATGAGTTAGATACTAAGGATTGCAGTCATCACGGCTGTTATATTTCATAAATTTGTCCCTGAATGAACAGGCGATGACCGCTGGCTGCTCAAATTTATATTCTCTGAACAGTCTGCAGTTGGGAGGGAATATTTTACACGAACAAGATGCCTCCCTTTACTGGCCACCTGCTGCAGCCTGCTGAACACCTTTGGCATGTCAGATAGTGAATAAAAGGAAATAATCTGAATTAAAACTGCGAGCGGTGATGTGCGGCCCGAAGCCTGATGTATGTGCCACGTGTCTCTTTGTTCTTAAACAATATCTTCCTGAGCCGCATCGCTATGGTGACGTGCTTTGACGAACGCAGAATATGTAAATATTTCATCAACATCTTTTCTGACCCGATTTGACGTCGACGTGATAAAACCAGCTCAAAGAAACACGCGAAAGTATGAAAAATCATCATTTCCTGTTTCCAGCAGGTGGCGCTATGACTATGACCGAATATTACCATGCAGATCTCTTCAGGGCAGCATTTTTATCAAACACGTAAAGTTTGAGGAAGATCGGACAGCGTTAAAGAAATTTACAGGCACTTGTAGTTTCATGGCGAGACCCTCAAAATGGCCGCCATGCCACGGACACATCGTTTAACTGAAAAAAAATATTTGTATAGCTTTTCATCCTAACCATCTCACGATTGGACAGACCAAATTCCAAGTCGGTCGATAAAAAGATCTGCAGGAGGAGTTTGTTAAAAGTACAACACGTGCAAAATCGCCCAAAAGATGGCCTCTAAATTCAAAATGGCCGACTTCCTGTTGAGTTAAAGTCATTGCGCTGATAGACTTTCTTTTTGTCTCAGTGTGACACACATGTCCACCAAATTTCGTTCATGTAGGTGAAAGCAGCCTTGAGATCTCATTTCAAGGGGGCGCTAGCGAGCCGTCGTGCGACGCCATTGGTCAGATCCTGTGGAGCATTTCAACTTTCACTGAGGCTGATTTTCGTGCAACGTTTCATGAGTTTTTGAGCGTGCTAAAGCCGATTCATTTTTTCAGAACGAGAATAATAATTCCTCGCCTCCCACTTGTGAAACACTGCTTGGAGCGAATCACCGTGGAGGGTCGGTTTGGGGGGGTGACATCACCCTGAAAGGCAGAAGCCACGCCCCCTCCGGGCTCTCCTTCAGCCAGCCGCTAAATTAAACGACTGGTGGAAAACAAACCACCTCCCTCCCTTTCAATCTGATTGGGACTAACTTCATTATCTGAATCAGAAATGGAGCTTTTTCAAGCTGCCGGCACAAGACAGTTCATTAAAGACCCGTCACCGCTTTGTTACCCCGGCAACTCCCGGGGATCGATATGTAATGGGCTTTTGTTTATGGAGATGGGGAGGACGGGGAGGGACAAACTAATTGAGCTCCCCCCAATTATTACGGCGATAGCCTTCACGACCTGCTGCGCAGACGTCCTACCTGTCAGGATAATTACAGGTGCGTTTGGGTTTTTTCCAAACCCAGAAATGTCACACGGACGCAACTTTATACAGAATTGTTCCCGGAAAAAAAAAGATGCACTCAAAAGGCGACTGTGAATTTCTCTTCTCCGTTCCCTCCGTAGACATCCAGCAGAATCTAATGGCAGATATAATTGAATCTCTCACGCACACACACACTAACAGCCCTCTCAGCTGTTAGTCAAAGTAAACAGCACTAATATGCTGCCTCACTCAGTAATTATAACCCAATATGTGCCGTTTCGCCTGTTTTTTGTTTTTTTCCCTCTTAATTGCTCCTCTCTCTTTCTATCAAACCCTTCCTCCTCCTCTTTCTCCTCCTCCTCCTCCTCCTCTTCTTCCTCCCTCCATCCCAGTCCGCCGCCCTTCACCACCACTGCGTCTGAAGAATTAGCCGCACTAACGCAGGCTCTAATTGGCTGTCACCGTGTGCCGAAAAAAAAAAAAAGCACTTCGTCGATATAATCATGTTTACACGCGAGCGCCAGTGCCAGACTGCTGGGCTTGTCTCTATCGAGCTTGTTTAGGGAGTAATTTACTGTAAAATTGGCTATGATAGTCAGTCACAGAGAGAAAGAGGAGGGAGGAGGGGGAAGAACTAGCTCAGCGTAAAATAGGGGTTGTTGTCGAGACACGACGACTTCCTCGCTGCAAGTCTCATTATCACCGAATTATCTCAACCGCTTTTTAATAAAAGTGAAACAGACTTCATGCGTGCATTTTACAACCGCTAACAAATGGCAGGAGATGGATTACACGGGGGAAACCACGGCAACGTAATCATCGTCGCGCCGCGGAAACACTTGTTTACACGCCATTTTATCTGCCGTCGATTCATCACGCTAATTGGAGGGAGATAAAAAAATAAAAAAATAAAACACGACGGAAAAAATAACAAATCAAGTCGCGAGAAGGCCCACGACTCATCTGTCGCCGCTGGAAAAGACCTCGACGGCGAAACGATCAAACGGGTTCCTTCAAATAAAGAACAGTCGTGTTTCGGCCGCGACGGCGTTTCCTGGAGAAGATTTCAGATTAAAAGCATCTTCTTATTTGGAAAGAGCGCCGACCGGAGGGGCACCTCGCCCACGGAAACATATCCCTTATTTACTGGCTCTGTTAATTCCCATTCCCAGCACAGCGAGGGTTGGTGGATGGGGGGGGGGTGTGATGGGGGGGGGGGTCCACTTGAGAAGTCTGCACACTGTGAAGTAGACCTGACATTTCTCTCTCTAATTGTGTTTTCTTCTCCCTTTTTTTTGCTTTGGATTGTGTGTGTGCGCAACAAAATATGTTTTAAAGAATATGTGTGTATCTTTGAGTGTGTGTGTGTGTGTGTGTGTGTGTGTGTGTGTGTGTGTGTGTGTGTGTGTGTGTGTGTGTGTGTGTGTGTGTGTGTGTGTGTGTGTGTGCAGGCATACTTATTCATCTCCTCGTGTGTGTACAGCAACAGTGTGCATGTTTTTTGCCAATTAGGCACTCAATGACAGGACATGTGGCGAAGCAGCTAGCTGGGCTATTCATGGATCAGCAGTTATGGGAGGAAATTTACAAAATACCAACTGGATACACACACACACACACACACACACACACACACACACACACACACACACACACACACACACACACACACACACACACACACATTACAAAGAGAGAGCCACAGTCATTTGAAATGCTGAGTGTACGAAGCAGCAGGAGGCTGTCCGTCACCACGTCCTGTTGACACAGTTGTCCGTCTCTCCGTCTGGAGTTCACTCAAACTGAGATCCGTTTTATACACGAAACGTAAAACAATTTAATCTCGCCGCCTCCGTCACGAGGTCGAGAGACGAGCACGGGATTTTGGAGGCGGATAGAGTCGCGATGGCGCTGGAAGTATTTCCAGAAACGGCGGCGGTAGTTTTGGCGAATTAAAATATGGAACACAAAGGTCAGTAAAAAGAGTTCAGAGACTGTTCCTGTGGCGCGGGAACAGGAAGTAGCACCGCAACGAAGCAACAACCTTCACGAGGAGGTTTCCCAGGTGTCGTCTCTTGATCGACCTGAAACTGAAGCGGAGAAACATCAGATTTGGGATTCAAACTCTGTAAATGATCGACAGAGACTCTTGAAAGTCGACGACGATGAGGCGACGTTCAACGATTCGCGAGGGGGCGGAGCTTCCGGAGACACCAGGTTTTCTTTGACGTGGTGGTTGAGTCACCGTGAATTCGTCCCCCAGAGTCAGACTGCCAACACCGAGTTCCACCGGGACCTTCTGAGAGGGGAAAACATTCCACCTGCAAAACCACCTGAATTGTGGTGCCATGGCAACAGGGTCCAGGTGGTCAACGCTGATTGGCTAAAGGCTCCAACAGCTTCAGAGTGAAGCAACATCTGTAAACATTCCTCAATGAGGATATTCATGCTGTAAATTCATGTCTGGTATTAGCGGGCTGCTTTCAACCCAAACCACGATCTTTCTCCAGAACTTCATCAGAACTCTTGTTCTCTTGTTTTTCTTCTTTTTGAGTGCCGGTTTCAAAAGGCCTCTGAGTCCTCCTGACTGTCACATGGACGTCCGCGTCTCCGGTTTCTAGGAAACACGATGGCAACGTCTCGACAGCAAGAAGAGCTCCTTTGTTTTTTGTTCTTGGCTGGATGAACACGTTTAAAAAAAAAAAAGATAGAAATAGATTCAGTTGACTTTTAAGTCCTTGTGGTCTCCTCCGACCCAGAAATCTGGACAGAAATCATTTCAGCAGATGAGGGCGTCAGATCAGAAAAACATACGTGTTGTTCTGAAGGACAAACATATTCTGTCATTGAATTTTGTTGTAAATCTGTAGGTGTGCACACACTAATTAAAATAAATAATCCATCTGACCAGACAACAGCCAAATCAATGTTTGAGTTTGTGTTTTTTGGCAGATAAAATATTCCCTTTTATTCTGCAGCAAGAAAACCGCTCAGTGACTCCGAGTCCAGAAATATGGCACAAAGTGAGAAAAGGTTTCTTCAGTAAATACTGAAGTAATTTACAAAAAAAGGAGCCTGTGTTCCTTTAAAATGTGGAAGAGAGAGAAATGTATTGGCGAGAGAACGAGATGCTGTAAAATTTGAAGAACATGTGATGAGCGAACGGGGATAAGACACGAGTCAGGAGGGATAAAAACAAGCAAAGCAGGCGGTGGGTTGAGGAGAATGAAGATCACTCCTCTTCAGCGTCAGGGTCTGGATTAATGGGAAATGTGTTTCACGGGTGATATTTTCCTTCTGCTTGGTTGTGGATGTGAGACGCGTCCGTCCGTTGCCTGAG
>NW_027210763.1:425000-447500 GCF_029030835.1 Brachyistius frenatus
TGATCAATCCGGACCGAGACCACATCTGGAACTGGAACCTTTCACAGCTGATAGTTTGGTTTGGACCAAATAAGGAAGGTGTGAAAGTATCTTGATACCACTCGAATGTCTAATAATTATAAGGCCAACAGACAGTTAGCTTAGCATAGGTGGAACTAGGAAGCCAAGATTCCTACAATAAAAACAAAAATGTGTTGCCTAATTTAACCAAGTAGTTTTAGTCATCGACACTGAAGAAAACGTTAAATATAAGTGGCAGACATGTACAGTTGTAAATCTTTTGATATAATTTTTACAAATGACCTGTTTTGTTATTTAATCGGAGGACTTGGCACCTTTTTTACCAACAAAAGGACAAAAAAAATTAAAAAAAAGTCACACTAACACAAAGAGAGAGAGACAGAAAAGAGTTGAAAAAGTAATTCAGAGTTAAAAAAAAAAAAAACCTTAGCCAGTTTAGAATTTGGAAATTAAAAGGGAAACTGAAGTTATTAAAAAAATAAACAAAGGGGGGGGGATGATGAAGAAAGAAAAAAAAAACGCAGATGAAAAGAGGAAGACGAGGAAGCACGAGACGGAAAATCAAGTGGCGGGAAAAAAGAGACATAAAGAGAAGAAATGTGCTCAGAGGGAGAAGAAGAAGAGCGAGGAGGGAAAGGAGGGATGTGGAGGAGGAGGAAGAAGAAGAAGAAGAAGAAGAGGAGCGATGATGTTGATGTTTGCTTGTTATTCCAGCACTAATTTTCCCCCTGGAGCTCATTAGAGTCTGGAGAGAGAAACCAACCACGAAACCTTAAACAAACCAACAGAGTGGAGAGAGAAAGAAAAGACTGGGGGAGGGGAGGGGGGGGGAGTTATCCAAATACAATTTTTAATAAATAAACGGAAATAAAAGAGAGAAAGTTAAGATGGGCCAGGAGAAAGAGGACGGAGAAGAAAGGAACCGAATCGGTTGGATTTAAGGATGCAGAGACAACACACACACACACACACACACACACACACACACACACACACACACACACACACACACACACACACACACACACACACACACACACACACACACACACACACACACACACACACTTCAACACACTTGGGCGTGTGCAGCTGCTTTCAGAAGCGACGCCAGAATAAACTACCAGACGAGCCTCCGAGTAGGTTTAAGAAAAATAAAAGTACCATTTAATTTTATTGATTTCTTTCAGAGCAAATAAATAAGAAAAACAGTAGATAAATCGATTTGATTGGTTGATAAAACAAAGAATATTGTCATCATCTAAGTATTCACATGTATCTTACAGTCAAAATAATAATAATGATAATAATAAATAAAGTCCTTTTTAGCTATAGTTTTTATATATATAATATATATATATATATATATATATATATATATAAGTAATAAGTAGTCTCAGCTGTTCTTTAGCCACGACTTGGTTTTAACCCAAAACAAAAACAAGAAGCATGTTGTTTTTTTTTCATCAGAAGAGCAGAATGGCAGCCTCAGATTTTCCACACAATCACTAGTAAGTTTCTTTTAGGAACATTTTTTTTCTTTTATATAACACTGAAGTACGGAAATACAGATATTATAGTCATCAACCAGATTCAGTTTTCCAGTATTTGGATTTAACATTATTGTCATAATAATACCAGGAGAATAGAAACAGTGGCTTAAGGTTTCGATATAGTTATATATCCATTTTGTATATATTTATATATACCGTGTAACTGTATATATGCATATATATATACAGTTACACTGTTATAAAGTTCTTGGTGGTGAGTTGTTTCAGTGTCCACAGTCCCAACATCGAAGAAAAAAGCAAGGAAGGATCCGTGCTGGGAGGCAAACAGCGTACAGCAGCAGATAAAGTACAGAGACATGAGGATGAGGAAGGAGATGGAAAAAGAAGAAGAAGAAAAAGGAGGGGGGGTCGTGGTGGGGGTGGGGGGGGTGAAGGGATGACAGAGGTTTACAAAAAAGAAGAGAAAGAGGGAGAAAATCTGCACTTGTGGGTAAAACAGCATCATTGAAGATAGAGAAGGATCCTGGAGGAGGGAGGGAGGCAGCGTCTGGTGATGGAGGAAGATGGAGGAAGATGGAGGAAGAGGAGGAAGAGGAGGCAGACAGAACGGAGGATGATCTGAATGTTTGCACAGCGGCCAGAGGGATGATAAACAAAAACAACACAGAAGGAGCAGAGAATCGTGATGATTTGTGTTTGACAGATGTCGTCACGGGAGACGCGCTGACGACATCTTGGATGAACTTTATTCATGTTTCTGTCACTTCCTGTTCGAATCCGAACCGAATGCTTGAACACGTCATTATTTCCTCTATCGTGTATTTATTGAAAATGTGTCAGTGTCACGTTTCGCCTCGCCGAGGCGTGAAAAGTACACGCACGTATGACGACGGTTGAAGGAGGAGGTCATGTGACAAAGAGAGTCGACTCAGAGCGATCGAGTCCGAGTGTGGAGGAGGGAGGTTGGGGCGGTTGGACGGATCGAACTCAGGACTTTAACACCGGAGAACAAAGTTTGAGGATTTGGGGATTTTTAGCCGGGCGCCATCTTTGCTAGTTCGGAGCAGGAAGTGACCATATTTGGACAAGCTGGGGGAGGAGCCAACGGTGGATCTGACCGATCTGATTGGAAACCTGACCATACTACGTCCCGCCCACCGATAGCTGTAACCTGACTGCACCACAGGCCTGTCAATCAAACAGACACGCCCCCAAAAACAGGTCTTCTTGAATCTTCTTTTCTAATGTTTAATTTCTGTGGTGACAAAACAAAGTGGATTTCTTTTAAGTAACATAATTAAGTTCTTTTCATAGTTTTTAACTTACGTAACACACGTTCAGTAACTTACATGTTATTTATATAAAATTACTGATATTAATTCAAACTTTGATCTTTTCCAAAAACGTAACCAGAAGATTTTTTTGGTGGCTGAACTTAAGGCACATTACGTTTCACGGCTCGGCGAGACGACAAAGTGTGACACAGTGTCCTCTAGTGGACAGACGGGTGTATTACACGCTTCGTGAGTGGAGGTCAGACACCAGCGTTTGCATCCTATTTGAGTAACTTGACTTGGCTTAAATCTGTCTTGTTTTTCCAAGTTGCGTTTCACTTTTTCCAGAATTTAACCGAGTTTCTGAGCCTTTCCTGATTAAATGCCACGAGAGCCTAAAATTTTAATTAAAAAGCAGAATTTTGCTCTGTGCAGGTTATAAAAGTAGAACTGGATGAAACAGAAGAGAACAAACCGCATCATAAAAAGCCAATAATTGTACTGACAAATATAAAAACCCGGTTTTACAGGGAAGCCCCTGATTTTCAGACCAGTTCAGTGTTTCCCCTGTAAAAGTTCTGGTTTGGCTTTCGGGGTCGAAGCTGATCCAAAATCAGAGCGACTCACGTCTAACAAAAGAAAAAAGAAATAGACTACAAATATGTCCGTGGTAAACAGATAGATGTGGGGAAGCATTTCCCTCCAGAAACATTCTTCAAAGCTTAAATGTTGATGGATGAATGAATGAATGAATGAATGAATGGATGGATGAATGGATGAATGGAAGGAGGGAGGAAGGAGAAGGGAGGAGGAGGAGGGGGAGGGGGAGGGGGTTAAACTCGGGCTGTAAAACACTCTGGAACATATCAATGATCAATTGGTGTCTTTCGGCGGAGAATAAAAAAAGTTTTGGCTGTCCGAAGCTGCAGTCGAGAGAAAGAAAAACAGAGGGAGGAAGAAGGATGTGTGACGGGATGGATGGAAGGAGGACAGGAAGTGAAGAAGCTGCTGCTCGTTTTAACGCTCTCACGGTTTCCGGCTCCCATCGCTCCTCGTTTTTAACCCACATCTCCTCTAACATCCCTCCTCAGCGTCCCAAACAGAAGTCTGTTCTTCCTCTTTGTTTCTTCTCCTCCTTTTTTTCTCCCACCACTGTATTTGTGTCCCGTTTCTCCTTTTTTTCCACCCCTCGTCTTCCTCCCACTTTTTTCACCCCTCCATCTTCGTGATACTTCCCATCTTCCAGCTCCTCCTCCTTTTTGTTTCCACCCCTTCTTCCTCCTCCTCCTCCTCTTCCTCCCTCCTCTACATGGGGAACACCAGGAAGCCGGAGAAGGTGGAGTACTTCCATCCTCCCATGAGGTTTCCTCTCTCCAGTTTGAGGTAGGCCCGGTCTCCCTTCTCCATCTGGATCAGAACCCCGTTGCTGGCCGCCTCGCGCGTCACGTCCTGGTCGCCGGCGAACGCCGAGATCACCGGCCAGCCGTTGTGCATCAGGCTCACCTGGAGGAGGCGGGACAGGACGAGACACAACATTTTAGTTTTTAGTATGACAACTCAGTATAATGATGATGTTTCCATGGCGATTTGGAGCATCATATTTTTAGACTTCCTCGTTGCAGGATTTTTTTCTTTTTTTTTTAAATGCTGAAGATTTAAAGAAGAGAGACGTTCACACACACACCACAACAACAACAACAACAACAACAAAAGGCCGTGTCTGACTCAACAAATGTTTTGACGGGGAGAGCGAGCTGGCTGTCAGCGACGGCTCACGCTTTCATCACGCCTCCTTTTAACAGCAGCAGAAATACGATCTGTTCCCTCCACTTACGCTTCACTCCAGTTGGGAGTGGGGGGAGGGGGGTGTTCATGCAGGATCACACTTTATAAACCCTTTGCATTATACAAGTAGTTCCGACCCAGGGATCTGATTGGTCAACATGCTCATCACCAGAAAATATCACTCCACCTTCTCAAAGGCTAAATATAATTACAACTAACTTTCATATACTATGTCATATAATGTAGTTTCTACTTGTTATAGTTCTATTAAATGACCCGTTTGATGAAGTCGGGTCTCTTTTGGTCCTTTTTGGTCGCTCCGAGTACCCGTACCGTAACACCACGGATAGTCACGCACTTTAAACACGAGTCCATGGATATCTTTGTTCATCGGATATCTTTGTTCATCGGATATCTTTGTTCATCAGATATCTTTGTTCATCAGATATCTTTGTTCCAACCAGACTGAACTAGCTGATCAGTTTAGTGTTTCTTTGTTCTGTATTTATTCAGTTGGAGACGAGAAGTCCTCTCTGTTGCTAGGTGGTTGCTAAGGGTCAGACTACTTCCTGGAGTAGTAGACGTTGCGTACGTTACATAACGTTCTGTTTTCCAGTTGTTAGTCGTACCCCGTGTGTTGCCATGGAAACAGAGATCGCACTAACAAAAAGTTTTATATTCTGAGAGCAAATTGCTCCACAATATGAACATATTTAGATGTTTTATTTATCTGGTAACTTGTTGTATAATCACAACATTAAAACCTCTGTTTCTTAAAACATTCTTTCACCGAGGGTTGTGGGACATTTTTTTTAAAACTGCTCACGACAGCGAAAAAGAAAATGTCTTTTCAACACGTCTGATCCTTTAATTCAAGACTGAATAATTTGATCTCCGTCAGAAATTCACACCCGAGCTCCAAACGGGTCCAAATATTTCTGAAACAGGTAATTGTAAACATTTCCAAACATTGGTACTTGCATACGGTGCTACGAACAGATCGGGTCCAGTCTACATCCAGGACATGGTCCAACCCTACACCCCAGCCCGTTCACTCCGCTCTGCTTCTACCAATCAGCTTGTTGCTCCTCACTGAGCTAAACACTCTACTAAATCCCGACTGTTTGCTGTCCCGGCTCCTAAATGGTAGAATGAGCTCCACCGACATCAGGACAGAAGAAACTCTGAACATCTTCCACCACAAACTAAAACACACCTCCTCCTCCTTCACCTTGAACAGGAGAACTTTAGTATCTTAAAATGACACTTACTGATAGAACTTTGTAGTTTGGCTTTCTGGAAGAAATTGTATTTTCTTGATTCTTGTTGTTCTGGTTTTGAACCCTCATGGTTGAAATGAACTTATTGTAAGTTGCTTTGGATAAAAGAGTCAGATAAATGAAATGTAATGTAATAATGTAATGTAAAACTGTTGCTAACTGATGGAACACAGTCATAAACATCCCATAATTATACACTTATCCACGTCATTCTGCCTGATGGTCAGGAGTGTGTGTGTGTGTGTGTGTGTGTGTGTGTGTGTGTGTGTGTGTGTGTGTGTGTGTGTGTGTGTGTGTGTGTGTGTGTGTGTGTGTGTGGGCAGGAGATGGAGAGCCTGTCAGAGTCAAGAGCCCTCTTGGCCCGGCACTCCTCTTAATAGCAAACTCAACATGACGACTCACACTCTGTGTGTGTGTGTGTGTGTGTGTGTGTGTGTGTGTGTGTGTGTGTGTGTGTGTGTGTGTGTGTGTGTGTGTGTGTGTGTGTGTGTGTGTGTGTGTGTGTGTGTGCGTGTGTGTGTGTGTGTGTGTACCCTGTGAATCTGTTGAAAAACACTCAGACTGTACTTCAAATATTTTAAGCTCAGGTCATGGGGAAAAACAAAAAGCCTGAAAAAAATCTAGTTTAGCAAAGAAATTTAATACAAAATGCTGTCTGGTAACATTTATATGTCTTGTTTCTCTATGCTGTCCTTTTCTCTCTCGTCTCACCTCCAACCGGTCGAGGCAGAAGCTCCGCCCACCACTGAGTCTGGTTCTGTTAACAGAAGCTCCGCCCACCTCTGAGTCTGGTTCTGTTAACAGAAGCTCCGCCCACCTCTGAGCCTGGTTCTGTTAACAGAAGCTCCGCCCACCTCTGAGCCTGGTTCTGTTAACAGAAGCTCCGCCCACCACTGAGCCTGATTCTGTTGGAGGTTTTTCTCCTCCTTTACGTTGTAAAGTTGTTAAATTGTTGAATTTCTCTGTAAGCTGCTGTAAAAGACTTTAATGTGTTGAAGTGCCATGAAATAACCTGTGTTATATATATATATATAAATAAAATGTAATGTAATTGAATATTGTACTCGCCCTGATGAAGGCATGTTTTTAAATGGTGATTAAATAGCTATGGCATAATAAAGGCTTTTGTAAAATGAATACCCTCTTAAGCATCTCAGATTTCTTCAACTCAAACTGCACCATCGCTCCTGTTGTTTTTAACTGACAGCTCTGAGGATTTTGTATCAGAAAAATAACCAAAAAAACCCTCAGCTGCAGGTCCTTCAAGTTGCAACTTGTTTTATCCATCATATCAAAACAGATACTCGATCGAATATACAGACCTCGAACCTTCTCTGTCATGTTCCCTCAAACCGCTGCTGGACAGCGTTGGACACGTTACTCTGCTCAAAGACGGTAGCTGTCAATCACATCCACATGAGTGACAGGACCTAAAGATTCCTAGCAGAGCACTTCTCAGAGAAACACACACACACACACACACACACACACACACACACACACACACACACACACACACACACACACACACACACACACACACACACACACACACACAGTCTGTGTTTTAACTCATTTCTATCATCACAAGCATTCGATGTGTTTTCAGCCGTTTGTGCTCAGAACATCTCAGCTTCGTCAGCTTCGTCAGCTTCGTCAGCTTCATCAGCTTCATCACCTCAGACACCATATCAACATCTGCTAATGACATTTTCTTTTATGTAACTCCAGATGTTTTATTAGCTGCATTAACACGTCGTGATTGATTGCAGATATTAAACTGTTTCCGTGAGTCTTCGATAAATGAGAGATGAAGTTGAGCACAAATCAAATGAATAAACATGATCTCATCTTCATCATCAATTTAAGGCAAAAGAGAAACACAAATGTTTCTCCGGAGGTTTTTTAAGAGATAATCTCGTGATGAAAATGGAGGGAAGATTTGTAGATGAAATTGTTTTAATCCAACTAGCTTCCTTAAAATCTCCAGTAATAGTTGCAATAACTATTAAATAAAGAGTCATGTTTTGGTGATTGTTTTGATTAAAAATGTTTGATTTTGTGGCAGATTTTCTAAAAAAAAATGTGTGAAGTTTTGGGTTTTTTGTATAAAATTGCTGGAATTAAGACGAGAAAGAAAAATGTGATTTTTTTTTTTTTTTTTTCTTAAGCACTACCTGATAAAGGAATAAATATGTAATCACTTCCTTTGATAATAATCATGCTGCAACATCACAGAAATATTCTCGTTCTCATCTTTTATTATTTATTTATTAAACTTGGGGATAAAAGTTACATAAAAGCTCCTAAAAGGTCCTATAAACTGCGTATGTTTCCAGAATAGACAGTCTGTGACTGGAATATAAAAACAAGGACTACATCAGCCTTTCAAAATAAGAGCTTTAGATGCTGTTTAATTCATGTTCATTCAACACATAGACCTGCTGGATGAAACAAACAAAGAGACGTCTCTGACAACTGGACGTGTGGAGAAAACTCATTTAACATCCAGTAATATGGAATCACTTCCTTTGATCACAAACATTTAATCACATCATTTTATTGTGAAGGACACAAACACCGTCACTTCCGGAGTTTAATTTGCTGATGAGAAAACAGGATCAGAACCTTTCTGATTGTAAATGAGGAGTTATTTTTGTTAATAAACAAAAAAGTGAGTTTTGTTTTTAAAGACATAATTTATGTCGTTAATACTTTCAACACAGATTCTGATGATGAAATCTTTTGCGGAAAAATTGCAGGAATTTTACAAAATTGCTTGAATTTGCGTTAATTATTGCGATCGCAAGGTTTCCCAGAGTCACTAAATATTCTAATTTCTCACCTTTTTCTTGCAGAGAGACTTTAAAGACATATGAAGCTCTTCAGTAAGAATAAAGGAGGCAGAGGAAGAAGACGAGGATGGGGATTTTTTTTTGGGGGGGGGGGGTGTAGTGGTGGAGACACGACGGTTTCTGTCCAGTGTGCATGTAATGCATCCAAACAAAGAGGAGCCGGCATCACTATATCTCTGTTACCCTCAGAGACACACACACACACACACACACACACACACACACACACACACACACACACACACACACACACACACACACACACACACACACACACACACACACACACACACACACACACACACACACACACACAGCCATTCAGCCAAGTCCCTCAGGTGGAACGCCAACAAACCTTTTCAGTCTCACACTCCACACTCACACAAGTCGTCTTTACAGACCGCCAAAATAAAAGACAGGATCCCAGAAAAACAATGAAATAAAGACCGTTAGTCTGTCTCTTTCTTTTTCTGACACACACACACACACACACACACACAGTGTGTGTGTGTGTGTGTGTGTGTGTGTGTGTGTGTGTGTGTGTGTGTGTGTGTGTGTGTGTGTGTGTGTGTGTGTGTGTGTGTGTTCGTGATGTATAGCTCTAATAACGCTGTGACAGTGGCCGTTGGAAGAATGAGACTGTGGCCACCACACACACACACACACACACACACACACACACACACACACACACACACACACACACACACACACACACACACACACACACACACACACACACACACACACACACACACAGTCGACTCCACCTCCACCCTTACAATCACCAGCCATAAATATAAAAGCATGATAATAGGCTGCGCATCACGTCGGGCGGCGATCGATCTGCATTCATTAATGCATAAAGCGCCAATT
Organism: Brachyistius frenatus; assembly: GCF_029030835.1. Taxonomy (NCBI): domain Eukaryota; kingdom Metazoa; phylum Chordata; class Actinopteri; family Embiotocidae; genus Brachyistius; species Brachyistius frenatus. The sequence goes on from NW_027210763.1 coordinate 434,606, forward strand.
AACTGGCTGAGTAATGGAGAGAGAGGCAGAATAACAGAGGAGGGGGGAGGAGGGGAGGAAGGTGGGGGGGGGACAGAAAGCAGAAAAAGAACGTGGTACAATGTGAGGAGGAGAATCTGACTGTCGATATGCAAATAGAAATCTGAGCGCTGCACTTAATGCTCAACGACACGATGACATCATCACCTCGTGTCCAGCTGACCGTCTCCACGTGACAATGATACTCTTCCTCATCTTTCTGTCCATCTTTCTCTTTTTCCTCCCTCACGTTTTCTTTTCTCCTCCTCGGTCAGACAGTGACGTGGTGGTGTGACGGACATGATGGTGTCTTCAAGAACACAACAGAAACAAACAGGGAGAGAAGCTCCGCTGGAGGAAACAGGACGGACGGACGGACGGACAGACGGACGCGTTGAAGTGATTTAGCTTCTGAAATAATAAAAACTCACTATTGTAGTAAAGATTTGAATGATTATGTTTTTGTGGGATTTTCCTCAGCTCATCTGATTCCCTAATAATGTCTGAGAGTTAAACACTCAGCTTTTAGAGGTGGAAACTCCACATTTTCTACTCTTGCATTTTGGGTAATAATAAAAAAAAACTCTCATCCACATCTGAGCTGAGTTTTTTATTTAGGTCAGCTCTGACTGTTTATTTGGTGGTTTCAACTCTTTGTTGACATGTTGAGGAAACAAACAGAAGCTGCTTTCTAGAATAAACGAACTAGAAAAACAATTTTCTGCAACTCTGACTGAGTTGTGGCTGCAGAGTGTTTTTTCATTTCAGATGAGATTTGAACATAAATGGAGCATCGAGTCTCGAGCTCGCAGCTGAATCAGCGTAATAATCAGTAACTGAAATTTGAAAATATGTTCTGCTGTTGAGATTAAACGAAAGCGTAGCTGTCTGATAATGAGAACAATAATAATAAACGTTGTTTGTGTCGCACCTTTCCTACAAGAAAATGCAGCTTCAAAGTGCTTTACAGCAATTTTATTTTATGCTTCACATAAAACGGATAGAAAGGAACATAAAAACATGTTAAAATGGGATTTATTTATTTTTCCAAAACTCCCAAAAAAATAAGAGTTAAAAATATAGATTTTAAATCCCAAGAAATTATTATTATAACTATTACACAACATCAGTAAATACGACAGGAAGTAACAGGAAATTAAGGCCTTCTCCACACACACACACACACACACACACACACACACACACACACACACACACACACACACACACACACACACACACACACACACACACACACACACACACACACACACACACACACACACACACACGTACAAAATGCTGTTCTTGATTCTCAACATGCAGCTGGAGACACGTTTAGTTTGAGAAAAGATGGATGCTTAAAGCCAGGAGAGTCGTCCGGTGGATAAAAGAAAGAAGCTCTGCACGACTCTCTCTGAAAAGAAACTGTGACGACTCTCTCTGACCAATCTCTGACTGTGAGACTCTCTCGACTGCAGCGACGACTCTCTCTGACCAATCAGATCTCTGCAGCGACTGTGACGACTCTCTCTGACCAATCAGATCTCTGCAGCGACTGTGACGACTCTCTCTGACCAATCAGATCTCTGCAGCGACTTCACGTCAACTTTCTAGATGCAGCGCTGCTCGCTTGGAACCTCAACAGAAGTGATGCCAAAAGAAAAGCAGCAGAAACTTTTAGAAAACCTTGATTGTCTCTGGATGCAGATTCATGCTGTTTCCCTCGAAGGACGAAGCCCAGAAAGCGCTCGGTGAGTCTCCGGTACTGAACCGAGCCTCCGTCGGTGCCGCGGTGATAACTGCAGCCTCGGCACGTTTGCCAGCAGCCCGTCTGGCATCTTCCCTGATTTCTGCCTCTAAACATGTGATTGTTTGTTTTGTTGGCAGGAAACCTCGTCATGAATGAAGTTCTTCGTGCCGTTTCAAAAACAAGGACAATAAATAAATAAATAAAAATAAAGATTTAAAATGACTAATGGGCCAAAGAAGGTGCAAAAAAAAAAATAAATAATAATAATTTTTTTTTTTAAATAAAAGTCTTATTGTTTAAACCAATTTCAACTTGACAAATGTGAATAACAGAAAAAGATCAACAACAAATTGGTGATTTGCTGCATTAAACTGGGACTAATGTTGCGTTCAAAGGGAACTCGTGAGCTCCTGGCTCCAACATCGGAGGTCGGTGCACTGTATGCTTGGCGTTTAAGTGGTTGCTAGGCAACAGCAAGGTGGTCAGCGTCTATTGGGCACAGAAGCTAACAATTTAGCTAGCTGCCGGGGGGGGGGGGATTAGAGGGGAAAGTAACGTAGGAAATACAAAAGACACAGAGGGAAAAGATGAGGCCGTTGGGAAGATCAACATTTACCCAGACTCAGGTTATTATCTAAGTTATGAAGACAAACTCTACATGACTAAAACTACAATATATTAGATGAACATCCAACCAAACATGAACCTCCATGACCTTTGACCTTTCTGTAAACGTCAGCAAACACATCACAACCACAGACTGGATATAAAAGTGTTTGTAGCTCATAAAAGAGGCCGACATAGAAGTGTCTTCAGCTGCAATACCAGCGAGTGCCACTAGAGGTGGGCTCCAAAAAGCCTCCGGCTCCATAGACTCCCATTCAACTTCTCTCATCAAATCCAAAGTGAATAAAATGTGTCCATCAGTTATCTCGGTGTTGTTAGCTAAAGTCACTCTTTTAATGTACGCGGTAAATACGACATCATTTGAACGCAGCAATAGTCACACTTACAGTGAAAGTAAAAAAGGTTTTTAAAACCTAACATCTGCTTTTGATCCTGCACAAACAGAATTCAGTTTTTTTGGGGAAGCGGTACGTCTGCGATAGAAAAAAATATCACGGAAATAGACGAAAACAACCAGAGCAAAGGTCAGAACATTACTGAACTATTTACACAAAAACAGATCGTACAAATGTCAGCAGACCTTCACACGTCTTCATCAATACCGCCTCGGGGAGCGGCCTTGTTCATCCGAGGAAACCGCTGGGCATCAGCTTTTTATTTATTTTGTTTTTCCTTTGGTGAGAGGAAAAACGTGCAACTCTGAATCTGTTGCCAAATGTCAAACCGCAGCAGATGATGAAAGGTAATTGAGATGAATCATTGGAAAACTTCCGCAGCAGCAGATGGTCCTGTGATTCTTTAACAGCATTTAAATCCCACACACAAACATCAATAAATAAAACAAGCATAACTTATCGTGACTGCGAGAGAGCGCGGCCTTAACGAGCAACAGGAAGGCAGGACTTTGTGTTACGGTTCAATAAATCAAATGATAACTTGCTGCATAATAATGCTGAAGTTAATATGAAACCTCGGACTCCGTCGTACTGTAACTCTCTGACAAGCTTTCAGCTCGAGGCCTCCGGATCAGCTGCTGCTGGAAATCACAACCTGCTCTCTGCTCTCTGCAGTGTTAACACAGCTGCCCTGCAGGTTACACACACACACACACACACACACACACACACACACACACACACATATATATATACACACACATATATATATATATATATATATATATATATATATATATATATATATATATATAGATAGCCTTTCGATGCAGGCTTTTATTTTGGCGGGTGACTGGAATGCAATGAGCAGTTTTTCCAGTTTTAATAGATTTTCTCGGAGCGTTGCACATCCAGTCATAGATCTGTTTTCATCATCCTGGTAAGTCATGAACACGATAAAGCAAAGAAAATGTAAGTTTTATGTGTTTTTTGTAATTATTGATCCGAGACTGGAGAAAATCAAGAGTTGCTAATGTGTTAAGTGCCATGAAATAACCTATGGCGCTATATAAATAAAGTTGAATTGAATTGAATTGTTGACAACAAATGTCAATTTTGTTTTTAGACTGTTTCGACAGTTAAAGACTCGACTATGTTGGTAATAATTTTGCTCAATGAAAAGACAGCTTGTGCAGCGGCCATTAAAAGTGTCCCTTTTGTCCGTATGACGGGCCGGCGTGTGGTACCACAGGTTTTACTGTTAATTCAGCTTCGGCGCTTTGACAGTGAAACCTGAAACCAACTGGCTGCTGCTCATGAGCATTTTTAAAACAGGCAGATCGCTGCGGAAGTACTTCTTCTTCTTTGATGCTCTGTGGACCTGCTGCAGCAGCACGGGAGCTCGTGGTCGCACAAAAGCGGGTTTCCAGGTTTTGCTGTCGTCTTTTTTTATGAAAATCGACGACTATAAAACGTGTCTCGTGTCCAAATCGCACCAAATTCGACAGCGCACAACCTCCGTTCCCCGGCAACGTACGCTCCGAGTTTGAAGCAGGTGGGATGAACGCTTGTCGAGTTATGCGAAGGACAAACAGACAGAGATTTCTGAAAATATATAGAGATAGAACATCCAAAAAGTACTTCCTCTCAGCACCTTCTATAATCTGCCAAACTAAAGGAGATCACTGGTTAATAACTCCACCAAACATCTGGCTTGCAGACTGTTTGTGTGCACAAAACACGTCCCCATGACATGAATCATGAAAGTTTCGTGAGATGTTTTGGTTTAAAGTTGGAGTGAGGTTAAGTGAAGTAGCAGTTTCCATCAGAGCGACTCTAATGTCCTCTGAAGTGATGAAAACAAGACTGTGTGTGCAGACAACAACATAACCTCTAACAAACAACGACGATCTGGAGAAATGCTTCTCAATTAGATCATTATTACATTCATCTATCCATAAATTACAGCCACAGATTTTAACAAAAAGTATATTCAGTTTATTTTTTCGTCTGTTGAACACTGACTTAATATTTCACTTTGGAGACTTTTCTTATCAAATTCTTCAACTTCTGACAGTTGATAATTTCAGTGTCACCGCCGCTGCCAGATTTTTCCCCCGACCGAATTCATTAAAATGTCACATTAGACAAAAGGACTAATGGAACAGGAGAAAGATGAGTTTTTATATTTGACCTTTTGAAATATTTTTTCGAAACGCAGCCAAAAGTCATCGCTATGCGTCTCCGGGTTTCTTATTCGTGTTGTTTTACCATCAGTGAATATCACTTAGCTGGTAACTTTACACAACATCTGTGACGACTATGAAGTATTTTAAAATAGAAATGGGTAAATCCAGATGACGACATCTGATAAACAACCAGCTGCATCCTCCCTGGCAGCCGAACGACGCAAATTAATCTGTGCTAACGAGAGTTTAAAAAGACGACTCAGTAACTTATATGAATCTAAATAATATCGTGCTTTTAAAAAAATATATTTGTCATGCCTATTCAGTTTTTATTAGGTATTTGGTAACAGACACACAAAGAGACCAAAATCCTGCTTATGTACCATTTTTAAGGTAAATTACATTTGAAAATAAACGATGGAATAAAATACTTTACTAACACTCACTATTTAGCTAAATGAAGAAAACCAGAGTAGTTTGGGGGCAGAAGAGAGATCACTTTCTTTGGTTTTTGTAGTCAAAGTACTGAACAAGTTGAGATTTTGTGATATATGAAGTGGCATGAAAAAGAGTGCTGCCTTCAAATATAACAACATGGACGGCCTCTAGAAGCCAAAGCTAGCCGGCGGGTAACGCAATGCAGGAAATACAAAAAACACAGAGGGAAAAGATGGTTTGAACATTTTCCTCAGACGTAGGTTATTATCTGTTATGAAGACAAACTCTACATGACTAAAATTACAATTGACTATCTTCACATCCAATGAAAAATGAATTTCCACGACCTCTGACCTTTCTGTAAACGTCAGCAAACAACGTCACAAAAATGTAGAGTTCCGACGTCGTGAATGCCACAAGAGGGCGCCGTTCACACGGACTCTTCTCGTATACGCTGTAAAATACGACCACATTTGAACGCAGCAGAAGAAAGTTATCCTCAGAGGGCCGTGAACACTTGGTTACATTGCAACCTTGGTTCTCTGAGTAAAAAGACTCTTTTTTTCCAACCTTTAGGCCGCTTGGAGACACGTTTCGATGAAACTATGAGAGATTTCATGGTAGCACAGATGCTTTATGGGCGTGACCAGTCCAGCCAGTGTTTTTTAAATATCCACGTTCTTTGAGATAGTCGAGAGACAATAGAGAACATGTGTACACAAATGTGCATCCATCAGTCCATCTAACAGGCATTGAAATGTCTTCTCTAAAAAAAAACACTTACATCAACCAAAAACACATCTTTTTGAGGCTTATTTTCTAATTAAAACAGAAAACCACAGGCCTGTCAATCAAACAGACACGCCCCCAAAAACAGGTCTTCTTGAATCTTCTTTTCTAATGAATGAGGGATTATTTTCAGATGGACCTCCAGAAAACTAATAAGAAGGAGTGACTTTAGCTAACAACACCGAGATAACTGGTGGACACATTTTATTCACTTTGGATTTGATGAGAGAAGTTGAATGGGAGTCTATGGAGCCGGAGGCTTTTTGGAGCCGACCTCTAGTGGCACTCGCTGGTATTGCAGCTGAAGACACTTCTGGATCGGAACCATTTTACAGACCTGAAGCTACGAATAACAACAAAGTCTATACAACATTAAATCTACCAAATAATCACGCCGTTATTTGAGTCTGGTCTAAAATAGTGGATCGACTCTACCACAGTCCTGCACAGTTGTCTCCACCCACCCTTTAAATGCACTGTGTGTGTGAAAGGCCCGACACCACCCAGAATATACCGCCTCCTGCTTTCTCCCAGCACACTCTCAAAGTCAACACAACATACGAAGAGATAAGATGTTTATTTATGCGCCTCTCATTTGGCTGAGTCTCCGCTCTGCAACACCAGCAGCAGAGGAAGCGGTGCACTTCTGTTTTCTTTACTCGGTCGTAACTCATTTCACGCAGCTCGTTGTGCTCACACCTATTTATTTTTTTTCCCATGGTGCAACACGTCGAGACACCATCCAGCTTCTCTCGAACACATAGCGGTGGTACGTTTGCGATCTACTGACACATCGTGCTGTTTCAAACATCGTCTTAATCCCGATTCCTGCCTGTAGTTTTTCACCGGAGCAAAAGTAATTTGGGTTTTTGGAGAGAAGATTCAGAACCAGACTCAAAAAGAATCTGGTGCTTCATGCACCTCCTGAAACCTCACCCAACTTATCCAAACATCCAAGCAGGAAACTGCGGCCACATTTACTTTTCTCAGTGTCCTCGTACTAAAATAGATGAACGAGAGCCTTCGTTGACCCGTGAAGACGTTAAAAAGTAGTCGGTATGGCTGCTATGAATTCTCGATGACCTCCACGCATCATCGAGGCGTTAACAAGGCTGGAGTGCGTCGGTGCCGGCGGAGCGGGTGACGGAGGCGAATACATTTTGTCCGAGATAAAAGAAGCTCTGAAACTATGAAAGGAAGCCTTTTTTTTTTTTTTTTAAAGTCGGTTTTTGATCCGTTTGTCGCCGTCTGTGCACAGCAAAAAAAAAAAAAAATCAGCGTTGAGTCTCATAAGTGTGTTGGACTGTGGCGGGAAAAAGCTGCATGGGGGAATCGGGCTGGATTAAATAAACCGTTTGATGATGTTTAAGGACGTCTGGACTCGAGAAAAAGTTTAATCTCATCGGTTTTGTCGGCGAATCAATCTTTAAAAAGTGTTTTTAAAACAGAATCTGGGCAAAGCTTTAATGAGCCCTTTGTGACATTCACGATAAACTAATTCAGTCAGGGAACACAGTCGCACGACATGCATTATAGATTATATAAAATATGTAATTATATTCCTTAATAAATTGGCAGAGATTGATGATCTTCCTGCAGTTTACACCTGTTAAAATACATTTTAGTCAGTTTGCTGTTCATATCTGACTGAAACTGTCACTTTATGCTCCATTAAATATCCTTTTAAATGCACTTCTGCCTTTTGAGTAACTAATTCAAACAAGCAAAACTTTATTTGTCAGCTCATAACAGACAACAATAGCAATTATGGATATTATGCCTTCAAATTAAATCAAAATATCAAATTTTTTAAATCTTCATGTGTATGTTGAAATGTGATTGTAACTTGTTTCCTCTTTTTACCAATAATTTATGATTAATAAAGTGATCTTCAGTCGTAAACTGAATTTGTAGTGGATCATGTTCATATTGTGATAGTTTACAATAAACATGAGCTGCTTGCTGTTCTTTATGTACCATCTCTAAAGTCTATATTCTTATAACAGCGTGGGACCCCAGGGACCTGAAACTGTGTTTTGGAGAGCAACTTTGGCCCTAAAAAAAAAGTTGAAAGGAATTTTTGCAGCAGCAGCAGCTCGAAGTCAAAATGTAAAAACATGTTTCTGGAACCTGAAGATCTGTACGTAGAAGCTAAAACCTCTGATCATCGGGGCGGTGAGCCTCCAGGGTTTCTCCTCTAGATGGGAAAATCACAGCAACAGAAAGGCCTGCAACGCACACACACACACACACACACACACACACACACACACACACACACACACACACACACACACACACACACACACAGCAGGAGGCGTGTGTGACGTGCTCCTTGTGTTAGCTCTCAGCGCTGCAGGCCTGCGTTGGCCTGAAGCCTTTATATGAAGGCCACTTCTGAATGCTTAAAATCACTTATTCACACTGCAGCCACAATAAACTGGAGTAGGACTTTTTTTTTTTCACGATATTCAATTACGTACTTTACTGGCGAAAATATTTTTGCTTTTAAAGGTTTTTTTTCCCTCAAATTTAGACACTTGAAACCATGTTTTTAAAGGAAGCTGCTTACAGAAGCAACAACAGGCTGATGACAATAAAACGGTTGGCTTATGTTTTGTTAAATTTCTGTTTAACAGTTCCAATTATTCCCAATATTATGGTTTTCACAATACAGCTAAAAAAACAACATGAGAGCACCTCGCTGCTGAGAACTGATTTTCCTCCAGCGCCTCGTGTGGTCGTCTTTTGAGCTTTGCTGTTGCAGCTGTTCTCGCTTTATAAGATGGAATTTATTTACTGGAATTAGATTTTCTAACACCTGAAATAAAAAATTAAAAATAAATTAAAAAAAAACCGACGGAGCGTTTGATACGTTTATTGTAAATAAAGCTATCCATTAGTGGAAGTGTGTGACGCTGACGGGCTCCCGTCGGGGGCAGGGTCTCCTCCACATCACACAATTTGCTGTATTTAATTTGCAATACTTGTGTTTAATTGGCAGAAGCTGAGGTTTCTTCTGTCACCGCTCACGGAGAGACGGACGGATCTCTGCTGAGGAACCGACTGATGGACCGAACCGAGTCTTCTTCCCTTCGTACGCAGCGGATCAATAGTTGCTCTTGATGTCTGGATTTCTTCCTTCTCCCTCACGTCCATCATTTATTCTTCCTCCTTACGTTTCCTTCTGCATCTTTCATATATTCCTCCCAAACTTTCCCTCCAATCCTCCCACCATCTCCCTGTTCGATGGCCCTCCTCTCCTCCTTTCCTTCCCTACCTCTCACCGTTTTGCATTCGCTCTCCTTGTTCCTGTTTTTCCCTGCTGTCTCTCATCTCCTGCCTGCACCACGGTAGCTGCCTCTGAAGCGATCAAACAGTGGGAGTTTTCAACACAGCAGATGCGCTGGACGGATGGAAGAGGTTGAGGGTGAGCGGCAGCACGGCCGGCTGCTCGGAGGACAGCGGACAACCCACACCTGCTTCTCTCAAACAGAAGCCTGTTCTCCACGTTTAAAAAAAAAAAAAAAAAAACTTTATCAGACGTTTAAAGCTTTAAAAAGGATTCACACTTTGTGGTCGTAATAAGTCAACTGTATTTTTGCGGAGTTAAAAAAAAAAAAAAATCTCCGTAGCTTTAAAATGGAAAACAGCAAAACAACAGCGCTAACGGTAATGTGACAGGCGTTACCACCACATGGCACGACAGACTTAATTACCACGCTCGCAACGAGTCGAGTGTTCGCCATCCACCGTCTCGACACCCCCCCCCTTCTTCTTCTTCTTCTTGTTATTGTTGTTGTTACTGCCGCTGCCACGCTAATTAATTCAATAATAAAAGTATAAGTAGCAAAAACATAATACCGAAGCCCCCAGGGAGCCAACAGCATAATTATACAGCAGTTTAATTTGCAGGAGATAAGTTGTAATTACCGCTGTGTGTCTTTGTAAAAAGAGTCTTCACGTGCACGTTAAATGAGAGAAACGCGCTTTTACAACTCGCTTCCTATTGCTTGGCACAGCAAAAGAGTGCGGAGCCGGCATCTGAGGAGTCATAAAAGGAGTTGTTACGAGGATGAAAGAGGTGTTGTGATGGTGGTGGGGTGGGGGGGGCACACTGTAGGCTATGAGAAGCAAATAAGTGGGGGAAAAAGAAAACCATGTCATTTCCAGATAGAAAAAAACCCACCCTGCGTTGAGTGTGTGCGCAGCTTTGAGAGAGAAAATGAAAAACGTCCGTCTGTGTTTGCTGCGTTTCTAAATGTACTTAATGTTTTAATCTTCTGAAGAATCGGAGATCTTCGTCGGCCTGCTGCCTCGTTTCATCAGCGCAGACAGACGGAGAGAGCGGGAGCTGTCCGTGGTGCTGAAAGTGAAGCTGCAGCGTCGCCTCCCCCTCTCTCCCCCCCCTCCCCCGCAGCACCCCACGTTTCGTTTTGGCTCCATCCTCCGTGCATGTATTGATTAATTATGATTGGGCCGGCGGGTGGCGGCCGACCGGCTTTCATCTGTGAACGCCCTCCTCCTCCTCCGCCGCCGTCTCCGGGGAAAAGGCATCTCAAACGTCTACAAAATGACTGCCAGTGTGGCTCGTATTCAACTTTTATGAGGGGGAAAAAACAGCGAGGGGGTGCGTGGCGCGGCACAGATTACACACACACACACACATAGAAGACAAACGCGCTACCTGTATGGTCTGCCGGTTGTAGACTTTCACAACGTGGAAGTTAAAACTGTAAATCCCTTTACGCGGCGCGATGAAATTACTTCTCTCCTCGTCGAAATTCTTGCCAATATTTACTAGAACCTGGAAGAAAGAAAGAAAGAAAGAAAGAAAGAAAGAAAGAAAGAAAGAAAGAAAGAAAGAAAGAAAGAAAGAAAGTCAACATTTCATTGATAAAACTGCACTTTTAGATCACATGATCAAAAAACAAAGACAAACAAACTGTGGACAGTCTGTATCTTACAGATCAGGAATCACGTGACTCTAAACTACATTTTGACATTTAAAGGAGGTTTTTTTTTCACTGATATTGACCAATATTTTCAAACTACGTTATGTTTTGTACATTTTCTTTTCTGGTTTACCCCTCGAGCAGACTACTGGGACTCTGTAAGGGGCCCCGCTGGCCCCGCTGCCCCCCCCCCCGGACCACACTGATCGAGAGGAAAAAACTCTTTTGCTTTCATCTGAGGTTTTTTTTCTTTCTTCTTCTTATCAGAGCCTCCAAAACTTTATGGGGGAATGAAAAAAGGGAACTTAATCAATCTTTCAAATGAAATTTTCAATTATGCATCTCTGCAGCCAAATGTCTGGTTTTATGGATTGAAGGCGTAATTGAACGGCAGTTTGAGGAGGAATTAACCTTTATGGGCTGGCGGGTAGGACCTCGCCCTCGCGACCCTGCCGTTACTAAATTATTTGGCGCCATGTCAGCTCCTGTACAGTCAGTCCAAAAAAAGTTGAAATATTCAAAAGGCTTGCCTACCAGGCTATAAACTACTTTTTCCCCCCCAGACCACTTTGGAAATGAAATGTATTGCCTATAAAAAGAATCTTTTAGTTACCGCAGGTGCACGAGAGGCATCCGCGTGTCCGTGCAGCCGCTGTAGCATCTACCCGTCCCTTTATCATCTTTCTAACAGCTGTGGTTTCAGTTTTATTGCACAAAGTCTCTATATGTTGTTTGGAGGTTGTTGTTTTTTTAAAAAGACGAAAGAAAACAGTCTTTGGGGTTTAAGGAGGAAGAAAAAAAAACGAGTTTCTGCTGATTCTCGTGAAGATATGTCATGTTTTACACTTCCCTCCATATTTTTTTGGACTCATCGGGCAACACCCACGCGACACATTAAACATACGGCATCTTTAACTTCATATACGTGCAGGTCTGCAGCTTTACTACGTCAGGCAACACAAGTACAACTAAAAAAAAAGACTCGCGAAAAACAACTGGTTTTCAGTTATTCTGAGGCAGTGAAAGATCATGTATTTGATATTTTGCACTCACCCGGTCGAAGTAGATGACCATGGTCCGGTTGCTCATCTCGGAGGGCTCGTGGTTGGTGTTCCGGACTGCGGAGAACGCCACTTTGGCGCTGCCGGAGCGCACCGAGATCCCGAGCGCCGTGCCCGTGGGGTCCGCGGTCGGGTTGGAGTCGCACACCACCAGGCACTTTCCCTCCAGGACGATCGGTTCCGTCTCGTTCTGAGCGCGGGCCGGGCTCGTCGCGAGCCACACGGCACTCAGCAGGCAAAACGCCAACATGGTCCGGACCGGAGCGGTGAACTTCTGCGGTCGGTCTTCACGCCCTCAAACCGTGGGTTTAGTCCCCCGTTTTTTAAAAGAAAAAAAAAAAGTAAGGGAAGAGTTTCCCGGTGGTTCCCCCGGTTAACCTGAAGAAGGCTCGTTTTACAACTAGACGCCACTCCGGTTTCTTGGATTGAATAAACTCCCTCGTGAAGTCTCTTTGAGGAGAAACCAGGCGGGTTATTTTCACGCGTCTCCTCCTTTTTTTGTTGTTGTGGAAAATGTCTCTGTTACCTCCGTATGTCCAGCCGTGTCCCCGGGGTTCACCTGTTCTCCTCCTCTTTTCCTCACTTCTCGGCAGCTTTTCTGTCACTTGGAAACACGAGGAGCGAGCGTGTGAGTGGCGCGCGGTGCGGAGGGGCCCTGGACGAGTGACGA